>NW_026727015.1:0-31350 GCF_029784015.1 Lycium ferocissimum
TCACATTTTGGTATACACTCGTCCGTTGCATATGTATATATTTGTTCGAGGGGTACGGCGGGGCCCCTCGTCTCGCCATATGATTGTTTGTCTATTTAGAGGTTTGTGAGACATGTATGTGGGTTATGCCCATTCGTACGGTTGTGTTTGTATGTTATATGTTCGGGCGATCCCATTCGCGTAGCATTTACCTATCGCTTGCATTTGTATATGTTTTGGGCCGATGTGCCATTTGATAGCCTTGCCGGCTTTTGGTATATATACGGTTGTGTTTGAGATGTGTTTGCGACAGTTTGATATAATCTAAGACAGTGTTTGATATTTGCATCCGTATAAGCTATTTGTATGCGATTCGGACATCGCCCGTGTTTGGGTGCCTGGCCGGCACTAGTCACGGCCTACGGGGTTGGGTCGTGACGAGTCTATCTTTGAGAAATACCTAGCACCCTGCAACTGGTCAAATAAATCATCAATCCTGGGGAGGGGATATTTATTCTTTATGGTTACCTTATTAAGTTGCCTATAATCAATACACATCCGTAGCGATCCGTCTTTCTTTCTCACGAACAATACCGGCGCTCCCCAGGGTGATGTCTTGGGCTCCGACGAAGCCCTTCTCTAATAAATCCCTCGCTCCTTCGGTCCGCAGTGCCATTCGTGCGGAGTAATAGATATAGGCCGAGTGTCCGCGCACATCTATAGTGAACTCTATCTCCCGCTCGGGAGGAGACACCGGAAGCTCCTCCGGAAATACATCCGGGAATTCATTAACCCGGGACCGACCGAAGAGTCGGTGCTTTCGTGTCATGTACACGAACCGTATGATAAATATAACCCTTTCGGACCATCTTCTTTGCCTCGAGGTATGAAATAAACTTACCCCCTCGGCGATCGTATTTCGTCCACTCTATAATCGGTTCCCCGGGAATTGGAAGCGAACTACCTTCTTCGACAATCAACGTTAGCATAACAAGAAGCTAGCCAATCCATACCCATAATAACATCGAACTCGGTCATATCTAGCTCTATCGGATGCCGCTTTAGTGCAACGGCCACATATAATTACCGAACAATCTCTATATACCTGCCTGGCTATAACAGAATCTCCTACCGGTGTAGCTACCTCGAATGGTTCTATCGGTTTAGGTTTTATCCCAATTCTACTAGCAACAAGGGGAGAAATATACGATAAAGTAGAGCCTAGGTCTATCAATGCATATACATCTCGGGAGAAGATCAATAATATACCTGTAACCACATTAGGTGACGCCTCCTGATCCTGTCGGCTAGCCAAGGCATATATGCGGTTCGAAGGACCGCTAGAACTGGACGCTCCGCCACGGCCTCTAC
This sequence comes from Lycium ferocissimum, assembly GCF_029784015.1. Taxonomy (NCBI): domain Eukaryota; kingdom Viridiplantae; phylum Streptophyta; class Magnoliopsida; order Solanales; family Solanaceae; genus Lycium; species Lycium ferocissimum. The sequence continues at coordinate 1,351 of NW_026727015.1, forward strand.
CGCGGCCTGCTGGTGTCGGTATACCCCACCCCACAGGGCGCATAGCTACTGAAGAGGACGATGAACCAAAGAACCGACTCGCAGGGCCGAGCCGCACCACCGGACTACCCCCAAGCGGACAATCTCTTATAAGATGGCCCTGACGGCCACAAGTAAAATAAGCACCCGTGGCACGATAACACACTCCAGGGTGATGTCTCCCACAGTGAGAACACCGAGATATGGGTGGCCTCGACTGACCGGAACCTCTGTCCACCTGCGAACCCGAAGCCCTGAAGCTCTGACCTGCTCCTGAATACCCTGTACTATCTTGTCTCCTACCCGGGAACTGTGAGGGTGTGCTCCGTGCTGGCTGGGAAGGATATCTACTATGTTCGCCGAGGCCGCCCGTCTCGAGACTCTGCATATCCACCGATCTAGCCCTTGGGCGGGCTCCTCGTCATAATCTCCGTCGAGCCGACGCCTATGTCGATCCTCCATACCGGGTACGTGCCTGTACTCGAGCAATATCCATACCGGGCTGGGAAGCCATCACCAGACAGCTATCAACCAAGTAACGATCCAGCCCCATCACGTATCGATGCATCCTATCAGTCATATCAGCTACCATAGCGGGTGCATATCTGGCCAATGAATCAAACTCGAGACTATACTCTCGAACACTCCTGCCCCTCTCCGTCTCAACCGTAAGTAGCATACGCCAACCCTAGCTCGCCGCATCTCCGGAGGCGGAAAATGGCCAAGAAAGGCCTCTGTAAACTCGTCCCACACTGCTGGAGGAACACCCTCACCCTTGGACAACTCCCAGGACTCATACCAATTAGATGCTACATCCCGCAACCGATATGAAGCCAACTCGACAGACTCAGTCTCAGAAGCCTTAATGAGCCGCAACGTACACTGCATCTGTCTAATAAACTCCTGGGGATCCTCCTCGGGCCTCGACCCGAAAAACTCTGGAGGATTACAAGTCAAGAAATCACGGGCCCTCAAACTATCATGTCGGTCAGCTGATCACCCCCTAATCCGTGCCTGTGAACCTGCCCCGCTACCAATCTGGTCAGCAACTGGACCGCATCTCTCATAGCCCTATCCTCCACCCCTGGCTGAGGAGCTGGAGGCTCGGGTACTCGAACCTCGGGAGCGGGCGGTGGAGCCGCCCCCGATCCGCACCGTCGCCGCCCTATGCCCTCTCGGTAGGTGGCGGTGCGAACCGGGCCGGGGGGCACAACCTCGGCACGGTCGGGCACGGGCCCCGGCAACTCTCCGAGCTCGCAGTCTCTCCGCTGTCGCCGACTTGCCCTTCGGCGCCGTCGCCGCTCTGGAGGCATCACTGAAAACATAACAATTCGTTAGGGAGGAGTCATCCTGATAACACAGCTCTATCGCACGATCTAGGATCAGAAGGAAAGATAACATCCTAAATGTCCTGTGGCTTCCTGTTTATAGATGTGGTGCATAACACACCGATAAACAAGACTCTACTAGACACGGTCTGTAGACACTCCGAGGACGAACCGCTCTGATATCACTTTTGTCACGACCCAACCCCGTAGGCCATGACTAGTGCCCGAGCTGGGCACTCGTATACACCCATTAACCAGAATCAACACACAAATAACATATACATATACAAAGATCATACGTAGTCTCAGATTGTCACATATACAAATCTGTATATCCCAGAAGCCAGCGAGGCTATCATAAAGCACATCATAACGCCATAACACATCATAACGCCAGAATATATATACGGAACCCGGCCCTTTAGCGAGGGACTCGGCGAACCATAACACATCATACTCCGAAATATAGCATAGTGCGCACGATAGTATAACCGGCCCGGGACTCGGCGAAAGATATAACAACAAGATGCACGAGCAGAGTCGTGAGTAACCATATGCATAAAAATTATCATTATAGACTCAATAGATAAGTAAGTAATCGACGCTCGAGGGTTAAGACGATAGTCACATTAAGTTCTTTCAGAAAGTTGTTAGAACCAAACATAGAAAAGTCTCGGGGGCCCACGGACAAGTATCAAACCAATCCGAGCCCACCTATGAAAGTTGGAGATAGTATTCGTTATAAAATCTTGTACGAACGTTTTGAAGCGATCCGAGCTCGTCTATGAAAGTTACGGTCGTTCGTAGTTACAGAATCCTTTAAGAACAAAATTCTTTATGCAACATTTATTATCCAATCATACAAAAGGCTTAAGGACCATAGTTCGACCATATTAAGAATGCGAAAGTCATGAAGTGAATAAGAATCGTAGCGTAAGAATAGAGTTACCCCGAGGCTCGTATCATAGCTTACCTACAACTAAGACATGCCAAAAGAAAGAAAGGTTAGGCTTTACATACCTCGTCCGCTTCCTAAGCTAATCCAAACTCAAGTCTCGGGCTTCCCAAGATCTACAACAACGTCGTTAAATACCAAACATTAGCTATAGGTACTTAGGAATTCAATCCCAAGCTAGCACTTAATTCTACAGAAATTTGGGCAGCATTTCCCCTGTAAATTCAACAACCCCGAGAATTCAACTCGGCCAAATCATCAACAACAATACCAACAACCATGTTTACAACATCAACAATCAATTCAAAATGCATTCTAGCATTAGTAACTCTTTTCTACATAATTCAACAACATTCCATTTATATTCAATTCAACTACATACATTCAAGCCAACCTCAACGCTCACATGTTCAAGTACTAATCCGAGATCATTCAAACGAGATTCAAGAACAATTCAAACACTCCGCACAATATTCCAAACAACCCAACCAAACCACCATTCCACCCGAAACCTTCCCAAACTCGAGAACAACAACAACAACACATTCCTCTCTTCCAAATTCATGAATTACACCAACAATCCACATGTTAACAATGTCATTCTCATAAATATAAAAACTACATTCAAATCACGTTGGCTTCTAAAACAGCCCACAACAATTACAACTTCAACTTGAATCATTAAACTCTCATTATCAACATAGAATCCACAACAACAATAACCAAAACACTAAATAAAATTAGTTCATTCCTTGCCATACAAGATAACCCATATTCGGCCACCACCCCAACACACAACTTTCATGATTCTCATCCATTTCTACACACTACAACACGTACAAATCATTCATAACATATGAAAAAGAAGATTAAACCTTACCTTTTCCACTTAACTCCACAAGTTAGCTAGGGTTGTAAATGGCACAAACAAATGGTTTGTTGACTCCAACAAGTACTCCACGTTAACAAGGACCTTCCAATTAGTTGAATTGCTAGAAGAAAATATTTTTTTGTTTAAGATTTTTGGACCTCAATTTTGCTAGCTATGGCCGAATATGGCTTTTTTTGTCTCCAAGGTTCTCTAAGATTCTAAGGCTTGTGAAGATGATGAATGAGATTAATTTGTCATCTTTTAGTTACATATATGATGCATCCATGTGGACCATGTCCCACACCCCATATGCACGGCCACTTGGCCCTTTAATTTCATGAATATTAGCTTTTCAATATTCACTTTTAACCCCAAATCTTCCTTAATATTCCATACCAATAAAATCATAAGCAACTTATGCCTTAAAACAATATCAGAGGTTAAAAGTCTCTACCTCGTATCCCGGAATAGTCTTGTCCTTAACTTATCATGGTTAGCTCGGATTGTCCCAATGTTCAAAACACGGGATATAACATGTTTAATGAGGTTTTTATCTATAATGTTGGTGTATTTAAAGTCATATCATGATCAGAACTGTAGGATGAAATAGCTAAACACTGATTCTGTATCAAATGGTGAATAAGTGATAAATTAGAGTTTGTCTAACGTTGTTGTTTAAGGATGTTGTGAGTGTTCTTAAGAAGCTTATGAACCACTTGGCATAGAATGGACTTTTCAAAGATACCTCAAAGAAAGGGTAGGGAAGAGCCAAGCTTAGCTTGGTTCATAGTACCTCCTCTCCTAATGAGGGGTGTTGTGGCACATTCTATGAACCCATGGGGGGCATCTCTGTCCTGAGAGTGCATTGATCTCCTTAAAATTCACCATTTTATAAAATTTTTGAAATAGAAAGGGGGAAATTAACTTGCCTGGATATCTAAAGGAACTTCGAAAACTAAGAAGAGAAACTGGTTGTTTAAATAAGTTGACTATTTTTTCTTTCTGAGGGAGGTGGATCAATTTGAAGCTATTAGTAATAAGTGTTCATTTACAAAATGAAGAAAGGCTAAATCACAAAGAGTTATTTGGGTCCTTTGTGTCATTGCCTTTCCTTTAGACCTATACAGAAGTTCAGAAAGGCATAGATTCTACCTCATCTAAACTATGATGCATAGGAGTCTTGCACCTTTTTCTTTGTACATGTCCTTATTTCTCTTAGCACTCCTGTATCATTCTAGCAAGATCCGAATCTATTAAACTCAATCTCCAAATGTGTTGTTTTATCCATTTGAGCTATGAAAGATTAGAACTGTCTTATGTGGTGATTCTTGGTGCTCAAATCTTCTTTATGATCATGATTGCAAAATACTAAACCTTCCAAGCCTGTGAAGTTCTACTGTGTGCTGTTATTGTCTAGTTCCATGAAATATGCACATGTTTTTGGTCTGATCCTACATAAGAGCCATAAGAGTTATTGACTAGTTGAGATAGTAAGGGTTGAGTAGGAGCAAATTCTGCCTAATAGATGTCTACTTGAATTAAGTGCACTCTGGCCTTAGTCTAGGATAGATTTTCGCTAAAAAATACATGGTTGAACTAAGTGATTTATTGGGATATAGACCTTAGGGATAGGACTTAGAGACTAGAGATACACAAAGCATGTACAGGTTAGTGAAAAGGGGTACAGGTATATATATAGTATACACTTGATATACACATCTTTTACTATGTATATCATAGTGTACTATGTGTATATAAATGAATAAATTAGTCATACATAGGGTGTATATAAATGAGTAAAGGGGATAGAAACCTCATTTAAACCTTAAACTTTCAAATGAATCTCCCTTTAGAAGGCAGGTGGGCCTAGCCCAATTTAGACTTAATTAAAAATGGACGCATTTTATTAAGCCCAAAGGTAAGAGAAAAATAGGATGATTTTGTTTGGTTCATCTATTGATTAAGTGTTTTGGAGTTCCTGTGTTATTTTTATATCATCATATTGCAGTATCTGTTTTGGCCCCCTTACTATGACCTTGAGTTTTTTTTCCAGCGTTGCTTGTAATTAAATTATTTCCACATATGTTGATTTATACCATATTTATGCACCGTTATGGGATTCTGATTTGTCCTATGGCTTTACTGGTTTGGGGAGCTTGAGGTGATTCGGGGTCTGATCTTAGCCATTCCCTGATGTCCAGCCATGCCTGGGGTTCATGAAACCCCTTGGATCTTGTGCAGCATTGGGAATATGGACGGTGACGACTTTTCCCCTTTTGTTGTATAAATCTCGACCAATAAGGTCCGTAGCACATAATCGAATACCTTAATTGTGTAACTTGTAAAAATTTGATATATATGTGCATAATTATACATGTGATAAGTTCAGTAAATATAAACTAGTCGGGTCCTTTTTCTTTTCCTCTCCTTCACTGCATGGCCACTTGGGCTGAGTCCAGCCACCCTATGGCCCAATAGAAGAATTCTTTCGAAGATTATTGAATTCAAGAAGAGAAATGGAAGCTAATATTGTTAAAGACACCAAGAAGGCCCAGCCATAGGTGAAAATGGCCAACTAGGGGCTTGGTACGCCCCTACTCTTCCCTTCCTCTTTACTCATGCATTATTCGTATTTCCTTTGTATGAAGTTGATTGTATCCTGTATTCGCAAAGTTATAAAACTCATGTATATTATTGGAATCATTATGATTATGAACTAGTCGTCTTAGGACAATGGTGCGTACGCCGTTTAGTTTGACTTTAGGTCCCCACACGATCTTTTCAAACTCGAACTTAATAAATGATGTTGAAAGAAAAAATGGTTAAGCAAATAAATTGATAAAGAGGATAAAAAGGAATTGCGTTATTAAGGAATATGGCCACCGTCTTCTTAAAAAGAAAAAACCAAATGGATGTTTTAAATCACAAGAACCATTTTTTAAAAACTCAGTTTTTCCATTTTTCAAAAACTCAGTTTTTTCAAAACAAAATAGAAAGATTTTTTGACCAAACCCAGTTGGAAAAGATAAGAATTTTGGGGCTACGGTCCAATTGAAATCACATTTTTTTGAACCACACTTACCAAAACTCTTTTCAGAAAAAGGGAATGACTGTTTTTTGCGCTCAGCCCAGTTGCGGAAAAGAAACGGAAATTTTGGGCTAAAACCCAACAAAAAATCAAGACATCTAGACACTTAACCAATTTTCAAAAATAAATTTGGGCCAAGCCCACGTGAACATACAACCTTTTTATTACAAATATTGGGCCTTAAGTTTAAAGTCGAGGACCAAGAAAAGATAGATTTTGTTATATAAAAGCAAAAAAATTTATATATAAATTGAAATCCGTATAAGTCATTTGTAGACATAAAAGTTTTAGATAAGGACATTCTGAAAATGTGTTAAACGAATTAACTCAGACCATGTATGAGTCAGGCATGAACAAACCTTTTTATTTTTACCAAATTACCACTATCCTTGTGTATAAAAGGAACTAGTTGTATCCGGATATTATCAATCTGAACCTAAATACCCTATATGTAAAGGGGATATACTCAATTTATTTCAAAAAATGATATGTAAAAATGACAGACTTTATAATGTGGAGAATAAACACTAAATAAGCAGTTCATACAAATACTCATACATTAGAATTCGAAGGTCAACCGTATAGTACGGATCCTTAATACTAGGGTGCCTAACACCTTCCCTAGGGGATTACCAGAACCCTTATCTAAAACTTTGAATTACGAAGGATTTTTCACGGAGAATGAATAAACCCTTCAAAGTTTGTTTTCTTAATTTCCTAAAAATTAGGTGGCGACTCTTTTAAAACAAAGTCCGAAAGAGAACCAACGAGTTCGAAGTAGCTTTCCGAGCGCTAACCCCGCCCTCGAAATGCGAACCTTTACAGATGGCGACTTTGCTGAGGACTTAAAGGTTCTAACCATAAGGATTCCAATATAATATGAGTATATTTTCTTTAACTGTTTATGTGTTTACTTTCCCGCAATTATTAACTGTCATTGCATGCATATCATAATTCCGCCACTCCTGGCATATATTTTACACTTTGTTCCAAAGACGATTTCGTGCAGCACGCATTCGTTCCTTCAGTATAAAACCAAAATATTTCTTTTGGAACCATTATGAGGAGGGGTTGGTTTGCGGTCGTGTAACAGCTCAAACGGCTCAACCTCAATTGTCCGATCGAATTCTCAGTCTTTTGTGAAAAGCCCACTCTAGTAAAAACTCGGATAGAGCTATGCTAAATCTCTACCGAACTAGAGCATTCATACTTATATGAGATTTAGGTATCTCAGACCTACATAAAGCTCATTAGGAGAGACTACCTTGTAATCCTATGGGGATAGGGGTATCTTAACCGTGTTTTATTTTGTAGATGGAATGCAGAATCCATTTTGGCGTCGTTACCGAGGCTTCAGATTTATTGAGAGCTTGGTGGGAATGGTTGGGTAATGCTCATCAAAGGACAGTTAGCTGCACTCTAGGTCATCTACCCTCTATCATGACAATGAAGGGTCATCCGGAAATAATAGAGGTATTAGCCGGGCATTGGGACGACGAGGAAATGTTGTTTCATTTTGGTGATATCGAGATGACTCCAACCCTAAAAGAAATTAGGGATGCCATAGACAGCAATGGAACCTATATAAGGAGGCGACACAAGCGTACCACAATCTATTATTCCCACAAAGGCCCACTGTCGGCCAAATCATGAAGTTTCTTGCATTAACTGAGGCACCCTAGGCACAAGGACCTACTGTAGCCTTTAAGTATCTGTACCGGAGGTTTGAGGATGTCACCGGGTATAGTCTATATCAGAGGGAATTCAAGAGTAGAGAAGAATAGGAAGCTGTCAGACCTTTAGCATTTGCCACAGCCCTACTAGACACTATAGTAATCCCGAAAAATGAGTCACTGGCCGTAGACACCCGGGTGATCTACTTGGCCTATGCTATCTTCTATGGTATAACCAAGGATCAGGAAGCCAAGTATTTCAACCTGGCACCCATCATCCTGGCGGACATTTTTCGAGCTTTAGACAAATGCCGAAATCATTTTCGATACTTCCAACGGTGTAACATGTTGCTACAATGGTGGATTATCAAACACATCAACATGGCTGAAGGGGTCCAGTATTTAAGCAACAACAACAGGATAGGCCGCCTTACAAATTACTGTCTGAACCTTGGTTACATGTACAAAGGGGTGTGGTCCCGTTTCTTTGTAGAGTTGACTGAAGATAGAATCTAGTGGATGTTCCCTGACTTTATTTCTGAAATCATAGTAGTTCGGGGAAAAAATTGCCCATTTGTGCCATTAGTTGGGATTCGAAGAACCCGTCCTTATTATCTATCTCGAGTTTTAAGGCAATTCCGTAGAAGACAAGTGATACCCCAGATGGGGAACTTCGAGCAATTTATTATAGAGCATACTGAGCAGAAAATCAAGAACATTGGTGTAATTCTCAGGGAATAGAATAGTCGTATGAGTTGGGGTCCGTTACACTTTAGCTCCAGACAGATTTGAGGCAGTGTGTGAACCAGGGTATCATGAGTGGCTACAGGGGCACTTGGCCTGTGCATCCATCCCAGGGTCCACACTTCCTCACGATGCCCGAGAAGAAGAGCGTTTGAAGGAATGTTTGGAAAGCACCGATGAGCATTTGGCCAAGATTTTAGAAGAGACAGACCCAGTGATAGTCAAGATGGAGATGTATCAAGTGCGACTTCAGATTCAGACCACCCTTTGGAGGGTCAAGAAGGCGAAGACAAGCCAATCCTCGACGTCAGCCGCTAGAGGAGGACCCTGCTGATTTACTGCTTCATATCAAGCCCCATGTCGGCTTCATCATCTTTGTAATCCCCTTGGGGAAGATATTTTTATTATTTATTAAGTAATGATGATTTTTTGGGGTAGTGGTTCATCTTCACAAATGGCACTTACATGTTTCGATCGATTAAGGGAGCCTTATCTCAAAAAGGCCTTAGGAACGCGAGTGGTATAAATATCTGCAAATTACATGGTTAATTGCTATGTGCTTCACATGCTTACTTGCTGTGTGTGTTGTCATATATTAAAGCTTGAGTACAATTGGTCCGATGATCTAAACCATATACCCAAAAGAAAAACCACAAAGCTTAAAACTTACCCGAATTTATTTCCACTAAATGTTGACTTACAAATGGTGAATCAAGGAGAGCAGAAAGCACTGACATTGGGAGAGACAACCAAGATGCTGACGGATCAGGTGCCACAAATAGAAAAGCACCTCCAGGAAATAGGAAAGAAAATTGAAGAGGTAGACAGATTAGTGAAAATGGTTAGGAACCTGCCAGAAGGCATACCCCAAGAGCAACATTATGGGAATGTCCCGGAAGAAGTGAGAGAATTGGTGTTGAATTATATACCCTTAGAGAGAAGGCTTGTGACACCTAGAGTGTTATAGCCTGTATTTCATACGTTCGGATATTGCGAGACAATGGTGAGAAGTTAAGGACAAGACTAGGTTCCAATTTTATTTTAATGTACAAGTTGGTTTTGAATGTTATTTATGAACATTGGTGGTATGGAAATATTGAGAAAGGGTAAGGGTAAAAAGGAAAAATTTTAAAAAAAGGTTCATGGAAATATTGAAAAAGGCTAGGGGCAAAATGGTCATTTCACGAGTATTCAAGAAATTTCTTGGAAGAGGCCGAAAAAAAAAAAGAGAAAAGAGAAAAAGAAAATAATTGGTCATCTTGTGGGAAATTTGAAGAAAAGTCTAGAAAAAAGAAGAAAAAGAAAAGAAAACTCTAGAAAATCAAGGAGAGGCATGTGCCCCTCACATGACTATGGGGACTATATATCTATATAAGTGTGGGAGAAGTCACCATTTTATTCAAGAGAAAGAAGAGAATACAAAAAAAAAAAAAAAGGAGCAAGACTTCATGGTCATTCGGCCATACCAAGTTCCACAAGAACTTTGGAAAAAATTTCACCGAAAATTATTCTTTTCTAGCCGAACTACTAATTGGAGGGTCCTTAGCAAAGTGGGGTATTCATTGGAGCAAGAAAAACACATATTCATGCAAGTTGTAATTTTTAGCCAAGAGAGAATTGAGGAAAAAAAAAAAAAGAAAGGTAAGGTTTAATTATTTTCTTATATGCTATGGATGTTTGTGCACATTGTGGTGTATAAAAATGAATCTAGATTCATGAAGAATGTGAATATAGGGGTGTGGCCGTGTATGTATATGTGTGTGTAGGAATTATGTGTTAATTATTTTATCTAGTAGTTGGTTGTGGTTGTTGAGGGTGTTATGTTGATAATGAAGATGGGATGGTTCTAGTGAAATTGAAGTAGTTGGAGGCTTGTTTTAGAAGTTCATGTAAATTGAACATAATATTCTTGCATGCACGGAAGGTAATGTTGTTAGTATGATGTTGTTGGCACATAAATATTTTGGTTGTTATGGTTCTTATTGGAGTTAAAAGATTTTGAAGGAAGTAGTAGGTTGATGAAATTGTTAGAATGTACTGGGGTTGATTATCGAAATTGTTAGTATGATTGTTGGCATTGTTGTTGATAGTCTCGGCCGGGTTGAATTCCGGATTGTTGTTGATTGAAATCGCCTGTTGAACTTGGTGGGATGGAGTATTTATAGGGGAAATGCGCCAAAATTTCGGTAGACAAGTGCTACCTTAAGATTTCACTTCTAAATGCTCTAACTAAGGTTTGGTAAATGTGACCAATTTGTAGATTTTGGTGGATTTGGAACTTGAATTTGGAGTCGCGCATGAGGCGGAAAAGGTATGTAAGGTTTTCCTCTCCCTTCTTTGGCATGTCTTAGACATACTAGGTTGGATATGAACCTCGGGGACAACTCCATTCTCGGAATCCGCACCTAAAGTTTCCTTTTTTCATTCGGTGGAATTGAACCGTAAACCGTGGTGAAATGTTAGAAAAAGTTCCTAAACAACTAGAACTCGCACAAATAGGACCCGACTACCCTAAAACTCCCATAAGTAACGTCATGGAATGTAACATGCATAAATTGTATACGCCACCTCATTTGACTCGAGGTGGGCCCACTATTCCCTAATTTCCTTCTATGGCTCCATTTGGTTTATTTCTCAGATCACGCTTAAAGGAAACTTTTGGACATTATTCGACTACGAAATAATAGTCGTTTTAACTAATCCTCGATTCCAAGGCAAGATTTTCTTCATAAAAGTTCCTAAATGTTTTCCAAAGTATTCATTTTTCTCCCAAATCCAAGTTGTACGATTTTGAAAGTTCTTATGACTAAAACAATGACTATGATTCTATGATGATAATGATGATGTCGTACATGAGAAAATGTCTATGACACGACATGACATGACATGATATGACCCGACATGATATGATATGATATGACATGATATGATATGACATGATATGATATGATATGATATGATATGATATGTCGATATGATCTCTCTTAATGTTATTCTCTCGTTGGTAGTCTCACGTTATGATTATCGTTCCTTCAAGGTGAGACATGACGACCATGATTATTCCATATCATGAATCGGAGGTTTTCGACCTTACGTCACTCCGATGAATACATGACTTTCTTTGGGCCTCATGCATGCCATACCGTATATGTACATGGGTCGGGGGGATGGGATACATGTATATGTGGGGAATGGGAAGGGAAACATGTTTCATTGCCACTCGGTGGGCTTATCATCCCGGACGCGGGATGCCCGGCACGCGGATTTATGGGCGGCGAGGAGTATTTCGGCGCTATGTGGGCGAGCGAGTATTTCGGCGCTATGTGGGCGAGCCGGAGTATGATACCGACTTGTTCGGCCATGATACCATATGAGACAAGCATGCATGGCATCCACCCCCGTGGCACTATATGCACAGTCACAGACTTTACATGATATAATTCCTATGTACAAAGTTACAGCCTTTACAATATATGATCCCTATGTACCGGTTACATACCTTTACATGATATGTTCCATACGTACAAAGTTACAACTTTACACATGACATGTTCCATACGCACAACTTACTCCCCTTATACGTGATATGTCTCATATGTACGGGATATTCTCTACATCTCCATACCGTTGCCGCACATGATTATGTCTCTTTCTATGTTACCATCCATGCCTTACATACTCGCACATTGCTCGTACCGACCCCTCTTCTTCGGGGGCGCGTTTCGTGCATGCCGCGGTGTGAACCTGCATTTATGAAAAGCTAGCATGTAAGATGTCCAAGGCCGGGGTTGGTAGGCTCCACTTGTCCCGGAGGTCGCCGAGTCGAGCATATGTGCCATGATGTTTTGTTCGGAGTTAGAGACTTTGCACATGCAGTCGTGGTTATTGGGTTGTCGATCCGTAAGCGGCTCCAAATTGTACAATATGTTATCACGTCTCGTGTTACGAGTCTTATATCATGTCGATTTTACTTATGGAAAAAAAAATTCTATGTATTCATTTCTAACCGATTCATAAGTTCATATGTGTAATAAGAGTCGGCCGGGTTCGCTCGGCTCCAAATATGGGGTCGGGTGCCCATCACACCCTAGTGAGATCGGGGTGTGACAAAGACCTAGAGAAGGGACTCCGGAAGGAGTGAATGAAAACCAAGGAGCTAGGTTAGACCCGTGGGTGATGGAATCAGACCCGTAAGAGGAGTCGGAGCCTCAACAGGAAGCCTCCGAACCTATTGAGAAAGAAGAACCAGAAGAGGAAGAAGAAGAGCCCCAAGATATGGAGGAAGAAGAATTGGAGCCTGTCGACATAGAGGTTGAGGGAGAAGAGGAACCATTTGAGATATTTCCAGAGTTTCAAGAAGAAGAGAGTGATGTGAATGATGAATCTAACTACTTATGCCCCAACTAACGAAGGATCTGACTTCTATGCACCCTCACCCATGCTGGTACCTGTGGCCTCTACTATGGCATCAGAGAAATTTGGGAGGGCAGGCCCTTCCGAATCCGCCTGATGGGGCATAGCCTTTAAAGCCTATTCCTCCCCATTTAGAGTGGCCCCATGGCCCGTCACCTGTAAGGAAGTATTCAAAAGTATGGTCTCCACGGGGAGTGTCTTGCACCACTGGGCTAGTTGCCGCCCGTGTTGGTGTGCCTACAATAAAGCCCGTTCACTACAACCGGGCGGGTCATGCCTTGAATGAGTGCCTAGGATTGTGGAAGAGGATTTGCGGCTTGATCGATGATAAGATCATTGGGACTTTATGGGACCACACGCCTGATCCCATGACTCTATTATTTCTGGAGAAAGGGCCATGGCGGGTACTCAGATCTGGCGATATGATTTCATAGTCTTCGAGGAATCGTACGCCCGTATCTTCTCAGCTTTGGCTACTTTAAGAAAAATCGGACAAAGGAACACCGCCCACGAGTGCCATTAGGGCCCAACACGAACAAAATTTTCTTGTATCATAGTGGAGCCATAGGGCATGACATAGAAGAGTGTTACATATTCAAGCTCGAGCTCGAGCACAAGATCAGTATAGGAGAGATCTTGTGTCACGACCCAACCTAGGGCCATGACAAGTGACCGAGCTTGACCTGCCCGATAACCCAACTTATGTTACCTGTACTCAAACATGGCATTCAATAGGGTCTATTTAACTAAGTTTGAAAGCTATAAATAGAATACCCAAAGTCCATCCGTAACCCAAAAACATCTCAAACACACTTATATATATGTAACATATCACAAGGCAAGCCAACGAGGTCGCCGATACTTCGTACAACAAAACAATGGCCGGCAAGGCCAAACAAAGACCTACGACACCCACGCTGTCCGTAGACTACTAGAAAAGTATGACCGTGCATAAGTGACGGGACGGGCCCCGTCGTACCCATAATGTATACAAACAAAATTATACCAAAAAGAGCAGCCTGAAGCAAGTGGAGGTACAGCCGACTCTCAATCCGACTCCTCTGGTAGGCTGGTGCGTCTAACCGCATCCCTAAACCCGCGGGCATGGTAACGACCCCGGAAAGGGGGAGTCGATACGGAATTTGTCTTGAATATGTAGACACATCAATCATAAAACAAGGAAAAGGAATAACGGAAGCAAATTGAGAAAGCAACACTGGAGTAAATTGAACAACACTTTGAACCATGTCATACGGTCCACCACACAAATTCTAGCATACACAATATAAATATAGAATATCCTAGCCTCCGTAGCCGCTTTGGCTAATAACACAATAGTCCGCCCGGACGGCGCTCGGCCAGAGTCATGATAGCCCCTTCGGGCGACCGCTTCCATTAGTTAGGGTGGCCGCCGGGCGGCCGTTCGGCGTAAGAGTATCATAATCAGGCTCGATCAGGTGGAATAATAACAATACATATGATATACAGTATGAATATGTAACGAACTTACAAAACATTGCACTCCTTTCAGAGTGGTTTTTATTACAACTCCCTTTGGAGAGATTTTGAGAACAAGTTTTAGAGTTTCCTTCATTAACCATTTGCTTTGTAGTGAACATTAAGTATAATATATCGCAGAAGCTTCCTTCAAATTATCAACAAGTGTATAGCATGAATGAAACAAGACATTGGATATTGACTCCACATCTAACTAAGAATAGAGTACTTATGTTTTACGTTCTTTAGGAGTCATATAAAAGGGATCATGCCAAAGTATGAAAGAAGGGTTAGCCTTACATACCTTATTTACGCCTCAAGCTAATCCTCGAGTCCCTTCCCGAGCTTAGTCAACTAATATACCATCAACAATATAGGGATAAAAGACTAGGCCGCAAGACATTCTAACTAATTATTTGATACATGCTTTAACGGATTTGACAAAGATCTCCTCTATAATCCTACCAACCCAACAATTCCAAATTAAGCTAATAACCAACAACAACAACAAATCTAACAATTTACAATAATAATATGTTAAACTCATCTTACAATTCTATCCAAAAAACGACCCTAAACCACAACGCCTTAATAATCTTGTACGATAATTATAACTATATTTCTAACATTTAATCCGTTAAATCTCCACATAATCATCTCAATAACAAAGATAGAGAAAATAATACATACCTTAAACGGCAGCTAATAACCACGAAAATATCATCTCCCAAGCTCAATTTTTAGCTTGAAACGACGACGACAACTCGTATTACACTTTTTCTTCACGAGCCTCGGGATTCGGGGCCTCGAACTTGATCGAACCCTTGCTTTATCTCTCAGTACGAACATTGTACTGAGTATGTAAGGCATGCATGAAATGAACATAATAGAGAAATCACAAGACATAGGATGAAGATATAACTTGCGGACTTTTACTATGTGCGAATACATTTTATACATATATCATACATAAGCATATTACATGTATTACCATAGCGCATGCATCATTATACCGTATATATATATATATATATATATATATATATATATATATATATATATATATATATATCATCATCATCGTTAACCGGTATCCAGGGTAACCATCGTATGTTGCCCGCTGGTGGTGATCGTGTCCGGCCTTAGGTGCGGTGGAATCTTAAGTAGCCGGTCGCTTAGCGGTGACATGGGCATTTGGGCACGGTGGAATCCAGCGCCCGCCTTCGCGGTGACATGTCCGGCCATTCAGGCGCGGTGAAATTATATCATCGTGCATATCATGGACTTATCATCACTTACCATCATTATACATTTAATACTAAAACATACATTAGAACTTGAAGGCAACTATAGCTATGCCGGGGTGACATAAGGTCGTAAATCCCCGATTACATTATGGAGTGATCATAATCGTTATATCTTACCTTGGAGGGACTACCGTTTTAAGGTGAGTGCACACAAGGAAAAACATCAATGGAATTATAATTAGGGTCATTAGATTGTAGATACATCATATCGTATTCATAGCAAGAACTTTATAGAATTAACATATCATGGTCTTTAGAACTTTTAGGCTCAACTCATAGTCATCATCATCATGCTCGCATCGTATCTCTTTCCTTATCTTATGAAAAGCTCTTTATAACCATAGACTCATAGTTTCCGATGTGTAGGAAAGTCATGGAAATGTAGGAAAAATTCATGTCGTGGAGTCATGCCTTAGAAAGAAGGGACTAGCCTTACATACCTTTTCCTTTAGCTATTCTACCGCAGTCGTTTTCCTTCAATGCTCACGTCTCTACCTTCAAGAGAGTTCGTATTAACATTAGCTAAGCGATTACAAGAACGTGCTTACTAAAGCTAGAGAAGATTGGGCAGCATTTCCTTTGTTTATACTACTATCCTCCATATTCTATATCAACTCCCAAACATCCATAACAACAATCACAATATTATAGGCAACAATCATCATTCATCTACATTATCTACATTTCACAATTTCGCTTCAATTTCTCCATAATCATGGTCATAGTTCACTATTACGTTTTCTCGCATATAATACTTATCCCATGTTCTTAATGTCATTCATAACATACTTACAATCATAACATCTCAATATTCATGATTCATTCCAAACTACTACTCAAAAATGACACTATTCCCACTTTCATGACCCATTTTCTATACCCTTCTACAATCCAAGTGTTTCACCTCTCAATACCTTAAACAACATGAAAAGACCATAAAACTTACCTTAGATAGTGTGGGAAAGAGCCTTGAGTGGAAATACTGCACTTGAGCCAAAACCCTATGTCACGACCCAACCCCGTAGGCCGTGACTAGCGCCCGAACTGGACACCCGTACCCACTTATCAATAATACTCAACTCGTAACAGGCAAAATAGGAATTTACACGTGCAGAAAGGTACGATACCGCGTACGCATATATGTACATAAATCATACGTATAACCGAAGGATATACAGAACACAAACATAGCTGAATAGTGCTACCCACAACCCACGTTTTATGTCTACGCTGTGCCCCAATAATAACGAGAACCGTAGCATCTTACGGGGCCCCGCCGTACTCCCCGAACAAATATACATAAATGTAACAAAAAGAGCGTACTAAAATACGGAGCTCTAGGACAAGGGAGCTCTCCAAGATGGCCTGAATAGATCCTAAGTAAAGGTAGCTCACTCAAACGTGTATGTACCCGCGGCATGAAACGCAGCTCCCGAAGAAAGAGGGTCGATGCGAAATATGTCCGAGTATGTAAAGCAAAGAACACAATAGCTAAATCATACGGAAATAAAGACGATGAAGTAGTCAATGTGGGATCTCATAAAACTTACCACGAACGTAGATCATGCTTTTCAAAAATCATTAATGGACGAGCATCATATTTAAAGAAATCGTCATGAACACGTGCGTACATAACGCCCCGCCTAATGAGGGACGCGGTAAGTAAAATCATCATGTATATATATGTAACGTGCCCCGCCCTCTAGTGAGGGACGCGGTGAAAGGAATCATCATATGCCATCACGGCCACCTCCCCGTCATCACATCATCATCATATGTACATATATATATATATATATATATATATATATATATATATATATATATATATATATATATATATATATATATATATATATATATATATATATATATATATATATATATAACATGCCCGACCCTCTAGTGCGAGGACGCGGTGAACAATGTGCAAATGAATTGCACGAATACGTACCCGGCTCGGACGCGATGAAAGAAATAGCAACGGCTCAGCCGCACGGCGAAAGTAGTGAGAAGCCATATGCATATAACAAGTAAATAACCAGATTCCTTTCCAAAACTCAAGGACCAACTATGTTTACCGACATTTGAAAGAGCATAAGCAAATTTCAGATTGACCGGAATTAATAAGTAAAAGTTATCGACTCCTGCGGTTATTTTACGTGTCAAAATAGATCATACAAGTCAACGGAATAGTTAAAACAATTATCTTTTAGTAATCGAGACAATAGCCAAAAGCTTCCTTTAAGTTTCGCGCAATTATGTCAAACAATGCGTCATAAGGAAATCTCAGGATGCGTGGGCCCACCTCGGTCACGTGGAGGCGGCGTACCCAAATTGTGATCATTAGGCCTGATGGAGTCATGTACGAAAGATTCCAGGCCATCTAATTCCATTTGGACAAGTTTTAGGTGCTTAAATGATCATTTGAACAAAGCATGGATTTCTTAATTCAATTCTATTGAATAAAAAGGGCCGAATTCAAGCTCGGATTTCTAGGAGTAGAGTCGTCCCCGAGACTCATATCCAAACCTATTATGCCTAAGACATGCCAAGAGAACAAAAGGTGAAACTTTACATACCTTATTCGCCTTCCTCACTTGTCCAAACTCAAGTCCCGATTTCTTCAAAATCTAGAAATGGTCATAGTTACCAAACATTACTATAAGCTTTTTTTAGGAATGCAATCTTAACTCAATATTTGTCTACAGAAATTTGGGCAGCATCTCCCCTCAGAATGCGCTTATCCCCTGCATCCAACTCGGTCGAATATTAACCCGTCACGACCCGAGCTACGGCCGTACACCCGGCATCCGGTGTTATACCCCGTATTTTTCGCGTTCGGATAATTTGAGATAATTGTGACAAGTTAAGGACAAGATTATAATTTGACTTTGTTTGGTACATAAGTTGGTTATGAAAATTTTGGATGTGGAAATATTAGGAAAGGCTAGGGGTAAATGTAAATTCACAAAGTGGCTCGAGGAAATATTATGAAAGGCCAAGGGCAAAATTGGAATTGGCAAATTATTTGTTCATGAAAAAAAAAGAAAGAAAGAAAGAAAAAATAAATAAATAATAAGGGGCATGTGCCATGCACATGACCCCTTAATAAAAATAGCACATGGATGAAAAGAATTCATCCATGCTTATTTGGAAAATTCAAGAAAGTAGGAGAAGAGAAAGAAAGCAAAGAAGATGGAGAAAAGATGGCCTATTCGGCCAAGACCGGGGAACCAACCCCATGAAAGCTTGTTCCCAAAAATTAATTTCTTGTTGTATCCCTACTAATTCAAGGCTCCTCTACAACGTGGTGTAATTATTTCGGAAGGAAGAGCACTTGTTTCATCAATTTGATACCTTGGCCAAGTGAAGAACTTTGGAAGAAAAGGTATGATTTCATTCTCTTTTATGGGTTGTGAAGATTTGGTTTATGTTGTGAAATGTAGAAATGAGTAGAAATTATGAGAATATGGAAGTTGCATGGTGAATGCGAATGCATGCATGTGGCCATGTATGAGCTATGTTGTATGGTTGAGATGAATTGAAATTTTATGCTGTATTCTAGATATGGTTATTGTGGAATTTGTGTTGGAAATGGAAGTTGGATAAAAATTGGAAGAAGTTGGAAAAATTGCCATGTTGGCCGTGGGCTATGTTATGGTGACATAATGATGGATTTATTTTGTTTAACATGTTAGTTGTGTTGTTGTGACCTTTACAATGTAAATGAAGATTATATGGGTGAAGTTGGCATGAAAATGGAATGTAGAGAAATTATGTCATATTAATATGATTTTATGATAGTAAGATAATGAAGTTGTTTTGGGTGTAGATTGTTGTTGTAGGATGATATGGAATACCTCCGGATTGTGTTAGCATGATTTTGATTAGTAAATGAATATGGAAATGTTGATATTAGTTTGGAATTGTGAAGTTGGAACGGAAGTTGTCGCCTTATATAGAGATGAAGATTTCTTATGTTAGAATGCATTCTAGTTGCTTATTGATGTTGTTGGATTATTGAGTTGTTGTTGATTGACATATTGGGCCGAGCTTGTCACACCCTGATCTTATTAGGGTGTGATGGGCACCCGGCCCTTACTTAGGGCCGAGCGAACCCTCAGACTCTTACTGCATACAGAATCACGCCAAACTTTTTAAACCAAATAAGATAAAATACATAGCAAAATTTTTCGAAATATTCTTTCTCGTAGCCTTCAATCGAACAAATTTATAATCATACAAAACTCAATACATAACACGGACCGACATATCGGTGACGAAGCCACTTACACGACAACCAACACCCACGACGCTCGTCTCGCAAAGTCTCTAACATAAATCCGAATCATAACAAACAAACTCGATTGGCGCGACCCTCGAGAGAATGGAGCTTGCCATCTTGCTGAACATCTTCTATAATAATCGGCTCATCCGGGAGTACTGCATTGGCATGAAACGCGACCCCCGAAGACGTAGGGGTCGACGGAAAATGTGCGAGCATGTAAGGCATGCGATACGTAGAAAACGAGAACCATAAGCGAAACAAACAAGACTAAAAGATAAGTACATTAGTCAAAATACCGGATGCTTATTTTTCGTACACAAATCGTATTTACATACCTGTCTATATATCGAGAAGGAGTACGAGAAGTAAATGAGTCGGTCCAAAGTACTAAAATGCTTATTTTACAATTACGGATCGCGTATGTCCGAAGAGGTGCGAATATACGGAAGCGCACCGGTGAGGGGTCTTACACGTCGGACGGAGCACATAACATATCGTATGTTGACGAGGTCATATATCGGGTTCAATATCAAACGTACGAACGGTTCGGAAGATGATATCATATATCGGACGAAATACGTAATCGTAGACGCATACGTACGCAGGATGTCTTATATCGACGCGGTTATATCGTGACCGTAATCGAGCATGTACGGCGTACGTAGCCGAAAGATTCATAATCGAGTCGTACGCATAGAGAGATATAGTGGGACGATTCGTGGTCAAATCAAAATACAGAGGCATAGTAGACAGAGCCTCATCAAAGTCAGAAATGCAGAGGTAAGACATACAGAATCATGATCGTAATCAAATCGAAAATGGAGGCATAATATCAAAATGCATACCTTCGTATCGCAAATTAATACGTAACATATATTATCATATACATATGCTAATAACGGATCGCCCTCCAGTGAGGGACGCGAGTACGTAAAAAAAAAAAAGTACGGGACGCGGTGAAGTAATATCAAAATGCTTATTTTCGCCACCGTCCCCATATCATCAGATCATAATATCATATACATAAACGAGCCCGGCCCGCCGCGAGGGACGCGGTGAACAATGCGATGGAACCCGCACGATAACGAACCCAGCCGGGACGCGGTGAACGGATACATATACGGAGGCATGCGCACGATAACGGATCTGGCCCGGACGCGGTGAACAGATAGATTGAGCCTTGCACGAGCGAGTCGTGAGAAACCATATGCACATAAATCCGGACTCGATGAATACGTACACTTACCGACATTCAAAAGCTCAGAAACGAATTTCGGGTTCTTCCAAATTAATATCGGGAAGTTATGAGCGTTTGAAATGCAGAAACCTCTCCGGACTTTTTAAGCGATTCGAGATCGTACGTGGAGAACATTAAGGCTTATAGAGCACACTCATATCAGAATACTCGGATCAGACGACTCATATCCAAATACACATAGCAGAATACTTATATCGGACACTTCATACCGGAGTACTCATATAGGAGTTATCATATCGAATACTTACACACAAAATACTTAGATCGTAATACCTATGTCGAACACATATATATCGTAATATTTATTTTTGAATACTTATATCGAAGTACTTATATCGAATATTTACATCGAATACTTATATCAAAATATTTAAATCGAGATCATTCATACCGAAGCATTTATATCGGAATAGTCGAACCGTAATGCTCATATCCGAGTTACCGTACACTTATATCAAATTCGGAACAATAGTCAAAGGTTTCCTTAATTATCTTACGGAAATAAGACAAATAGAACAATATAATTAAATCTCGGGACGTGGGCCCACCTCGGGTCAAGTCGGGTAACGAACATAAAAACGTGGTCATTATGTGCCATTGGATCATCCTCGAAGATTTCAAGGCATTCCGCTTTCATTTTCAAAAGTTACGGACGTTTGAACATTTCTTTACAATAAAGCGTAAGTTATTTAGTTCAATTCTACCGAATGAAAAAGGGATAACTATAAGCTCGGATTTCTAAGAGCAGAGTCATCCCCGAGGCTCAAATCATAGCCTATCACATCTAGGACATGCCAAGAGAAAGAAAGGGTAAGCCTTACATACCTTATTTGTCTCTTACGCTTCTCCAAATTCAAGTTCCAAGTTCCTCCAAAATCTACAATTTGGTCACATTTACCAAATATTAATCATAAAGCCTTAAGGATTCAATCTTAACCAATACTTGTCAAATAAATTCACTTGAAAATTTGGCGCATCTCCCTATACATATAACATCCCCGAGACTTAACTCGGCTCCAAATATCAACAACCCAACCAACAACAATACCAATAACATCGATCGAATTGAAACGCATTCTAACATATATTGTCCTCTTTCTATATAACATATCAACTTCCATTCTAACTTCGCATTTCCAAACCAATATCAATGTTTTCATATTCTTTTGCTAATCAAGATCATTCCAACACAATTCGGAAGTATTTCATGTCCTCTTACAAATTATTTGCTAAATATACAAAAATTCCACCAAAGCCATAATTCATTCGAAACCTCCATTCTTCGACATAAATATTCATAACACGTTTTCATCTCCCAAATTCATTAGCGACAACCATAATTTGCACCTTAGCAATTCATTTTCATAATTACATAAAACTAGAATAAAATCATATAATTTCCTACAACAACTTAACAATAGATTCTCATGCCAACTTAACCATTCTTCTTTCCTTTACATCACAATACCAACGGATGAATTTATATCGCTATTTTTCCCGTTCTAATCCGTTAAAACTTTAAATAAACTTGTTAGCAATGAAAAGGAGCCTTATCCATACCTTAAGAATTCAGCCACCACGTTATCACCCTCCTCCTTGGTTGATTTTTAACTCAAATTGAAGACAACGCAACAGTACAACACTTTTCCCTTCATGGGCTTCGGATTCGGGGCTCGGATTTTGGTCAAAATTGATTTTTCTTCTCCAAGGCTTTTTTTCTCTCTATCTCCAGAATTTTCTGGTTGTTCCAGGTCTGAAAATGAGGAGGGAAGTGCTAAAATATCACTTATATAACATGGGTCATGGGCCTAACCCGGTTGGGCCCGAGTTGGGCCTAGCCCACTTACCTTTCGAACTTAAAACGTTCATATCTCCTTGTCCATACGTCACCTTGGATCCCACGACCTATGGTTGGAAAGCTAATTCAATTATATACAACTTCTATTTCTTGGTATTTTTCCAAATTCCAAACTTATAATACTGTTTTTGCCCCTCGAAGTCAGGTCACCCGAAAACATTTTCTTAAAAATATTCGTTTGGAGGGCTTCTACTTGATTTGGCCCAAGGGTCCTTTCGTGAGTTGTGTTTAACTTCACATATGTGATTCATATGACTTTTCGATGTTCCAAAAAATCTCGATGTGTGGCCCCACCTCAGGCTTACAAATAATCCGACGTTCAAAAATACGGGATACAACACTATCAACTCGAGTTTAAATTATGTAGCAACAACATGATTGTCAATTCAATTTTTTTTTTCGAGGAAGCACGTGTCACGCTCATGCTTTGAAAAATGCGGGATATAACATCCTCCTCCCTTTAGAACATTCGTCCTCGAATGTTCAACCGACCTTATGGGGTTTCATCACACTTCGGGGAGGTCTCTTTCTTTCCTTCAAAATTTTCCGAACGTTATCATTCGTCCCCCTTGCGTACTCGCTTTCTTTCTATTCCCGAACATCGTTGTGCTAGAACATTCCAGCCTTAGCTAGTGATGGAACTAGTGTCAATCTACTTTGTAATATCCGTACCATGTCTTTCGTTTATCCCTTAAATTCTGTTCGGTTAATGTCTTTCATATATCACGACACCGGGCCGCCGAGACGCCCACTCGAAACTCTCCCGGAATAACCCCGATCCGGCCCTCTCGGGCCGACTCCGCCGTTAGGACACACGTGTCCCCTAATACAATCATAGATGAGATATCATACGCATTCATATACATATACATATAATTAGTATCAACTAACCCACAAAATACTTCCGGACACTATTCAAGCCTATCCAAATTCCGGAGTCGTGACGTACTTTCGTCTCTTCTCTAGTCCGGCTCGTCGCATACTACATGGCCTTTTATGGTCTCCAACCATCTCGTATATTCTAATTTCACTTAGGCCATATGGTTTTTCATTTGTCTTTTACGTACAAATCTTTGGAATTTCTTGCATACTTCCCGGGGGTCACCCATCCCGAAATTACTCCCCTCGAGCACGCTTAACCTCGAAACTTTGGTGGAATTCGCCTTAACGCCGATATAATCACGTCCACTTCCTCGTATGACCTTTACTACATAAACGGAGCAAGTCAAGATTTTTCGTATTCCGAGACATATTCGTAATACGTCCTTTCTCGTACAATTACTATTTTACCTTTTCGGTCTTCAATATCACCTTTACAAATTCTTGTCATTCGAAATCCGTACGCAAAGATATACAACAATACCTTACAGAAGCATACGACTATATATCACATTCTAGCCGTCCGTAACTTTCGTTTTAGGTAACAGAACAAATATATCCGGACTTACCCTTGTGACCTTTCCATATCGTCACTTGACTTCTTCCGTCGTGTGTGGGGCTTATATATGGAATTTTATCTCCTATGACTTGGCTCTATCGCACGATCTATGACGAAAGAAGGTCAACAATCCCTAGATGCCCGTGGCCTCCCGTTTTTATAAACGTGGCGCGCTTCACACCATAAACGGGACCTGCGGACACGACTTTGCACAACCCCTAGGTGACGGACACCTTTCCGATACCACTTTGTCACACCCTAATCTTATTAGGGTGTGATGGGCACCCGACCCTTACTTAGGCCGAGCGAACCCTCAGACTCTTACTGCATACAAATCACGCCAAACTTTTAAACCAAATGAGATAAAATACATAGCAAAATTTTTCGAGAAATATTCTTTCTCGTAGCTTCAATCGAACAAATTTATAATCATACAAAATTAATGCATAACACGGACCGACATATCGCCGACGAAGCCGCTTACGGACCTAATAAACCAACACCCACGACGCGTACGCAAAGTCTCTAACATACATCCGAAATCATAACAAACAAACTGCGACTTGGCGACCCTCCGGGAGAATGGAGCTTGCCATCCTTGCCGGAACACCTTCTATAATAACCGGCTCATACGGGAGTACTGCGTGGCATAAACGCAAGCCCGAAGACCGAGGGGGTCGATGACGGAAAATGTGCGAACATGTAAGGCATGCAATACGAAACAGAACCATCGATGAAACAAACAAGACTAAAAGATAAGTACATTAGTCAAAATACGAGATGCTTATTTTTCGGACACAAATCGTACATACGTCTCATATATCGGAAAAGGAGTACGGAGAAGGTAAGTGAGTCACCTTATACTAAAATGCTTATTTTACAATTACGGATCGCGTGTCCGAAGAGTGCGCAAAATATAGAGCGGCGTCACCGGACGGAGTGCAAACGTACGGACGGGCACAGGTCATATATCGTACGGAATATCGAAACGTACGGCATGATATCATATGTTCTGGATCTGAGAACGTACGGAGGATGTCTTATATCGATGAGATGGTCTATATCGAAAAGACGCGGTTAGGCGTACGGAGTTATATCGAACGGATCCGTAGTCAAAGTCGGACGTACGAAGTGTACCGGACGGACTATTCGTCGGGTCGGACGTACAGAGAGATATCGGACGGATTCGTGGTCAAATCCGAAAATATGGAGGCATAATAGGAGCCTTATCAAAATCGAGAGATGCGAGAAGAAGACATACAAAATCATTATCGGAATCAGAAGTACAAAAAAAAAATAGCTTATCCGAATATCAAAATGCATATTTTCGGACCAAATTATGCATAACGGACCATATATTATCATATACATATCTTACCGATATCGTATCCCGCCCTCCCGAGAGGGACGCGGTAATGTAACCCGACCTACAGTACGGGACGCGGTGAAACGGACAAACATGCCATCCCGGCCACCGTCCCCATATATCGGATCATAATATCATATACATAAACGAGCCGGCCCGCCTATGAGGGACGCGGTGAACAATGCGGTGGAACCGCACGATAACGAGAACCGGCCGGGGGCGCGGCCGGATACATATACGGAGGCATGCGCACGATAACGGATCTGCCCGGGACGCGGTGAACGGATACATTGAGCCTTGCGCGGCGAGAGTCGTGAGAAACCATATGCACATAAATCCAGACTCGATGAATACGTACACGTACCGACATTCAAAAGCTCAGAAATGAATTTCGGGTTCTTCCAAATTAATATCGAGAAGTTATGAGCGTTTGAAATACAGAAACCTCTTCGGACATTTTAAGCGATCCGAGATCGTACGTGGAGAACATTAAGGCTTATAGAGCACACTCGTATTAGAATACTCGGATCGGACGACTCATGAATACACATACAGAATACTTATATCGGACACTAGCCGGAGTACTGCATATCGGAGTTATCATATCGTAATGCTTACACTAAAATACTTAGATCGGAATCACCTAAATCGTAACACATATATATATCGAAATATTTATTTTTGAATACTTATATCGGAGTACTTATATCGAATATTTACATCGAATACTTATATCAAAATATTTAATCGATCATTAATAAACTTAAGCATTTATATCGGAATAGTCGAACCGTCATATGCGAGTTACAGAGACACTTATATCAAATTAGAACAATAGTCAAAGGTTTCCTTAATTATCTTACGGAAATAAGACAAATAGAATAATGTAATTAAATCTCGGGACATGTGGGCCCACCTCGGTCAAGTCGGTAACGAACATAAAAACGTGGTCATTATGTGCCATTGGATCATCCTCGAAGATTTCAAGGCATTCGGCTTTCATTTTCAAAAGTTACGGACGTTTGAACATTTCTTTACAATAAAGCGTAAGTTATTTAGTTCAATTCTGTTGAATGAAAAGGGATAATATATAAGCTCGGATTTCTAAGAGTAGAGTCATCCCCGAGGCTCAAATCATAGCCTATCACGTCTAGGACATGCCAAGAGAAAGGAAGGGTAAGCCTTACATACCTTATTTGTCTCTTACGCTTCTCCAAATTCAAATCCCGTTTCCTCCAAAATCTACAATTGGTCACATTTACCAAATATTAATCATAAAGCTTTAAGAATTCAATCTTAACCAATCTTGTCTCACTGAAATTTGGGCAGCATCTCTCCTATACATATAACATCCCCGAGACTTAACTCGGCTCCAAATATCAACAACCCAACCAACAACAATACCAATAACATCAGCGATCGAATTGAAACGCATTCTAACATATATTGTCCTCTTTTCTATATAACATATCAACTTCCAATCTAACTTCGTATTTCCAAACCAATATCAATGTTTTCATATTCTTTTGCTAATCAAGATCATTCCAACACAATTCGGAAGTATTTCATGTCCTCTTACAAATTATTTGCTAAATATACAAAAATTCCACCAAAGCCATAATTCATTTGAAACCTCCATTCTTCGACATAAATATTCATAACACGTTTTCATCTCCCAAATTCATTAGCGACAACCATAATTTGCACCTTAGCAATTCATTTTTCATAATTACATAAAACTAGAATAAAATCATATAATTTCCTACAACATCTTAACAATAGATTCTCGTACCAACTTAACCATTCTTCTTTCCTTTACATCACAATACCAACGGACGAATTTATATCGCTATTTTTTCCGTTCTAATCCGTTAAAACTTTAAATGAACTTGGTAGCAATGAAAAGGAGCCTTATCCATACTGTATGAATTCAGCACCACGTTATCACCCTCCTCCTTGGTTGATTTTTAACTCAAATTGAAGACAACGCGGCGTACAACACTTTTCCACTTCATGGGTTTCGGGATTCGGGGCTCGGATTTTGGTCAAAATTGATTTTCTTCTCCATGGCTTTTTTTCTCTCTATCTCCAGAATTTTCTGGTTGTTCCAGGTCCTGAAAAGCCTAGGGAGAAGTGCTAAAATATCACTTATATAACATGGGTCATGGGCCTAACTTGGTTGGGCCGAGTTGGAGCCTAGCCACCGACCTTTGAACACAACGTTCATATCTCCTTGTCCAGATGCCACCTTGGATGCCACGACCTATGGTTGGAAAGCTAATTCAATTATCTACAACTTCTATTTCTTGGTATTTTCCCAAATTCCAAACTTATAATACCGTTTTTGCCCCTCGAAGTCACCCGAAAACATTTTCTTAAAAATATTCGTTTGGAGGGCTTCTACTTTGATTGGCCTAAGTGGTCCTTCGTGAGTTGTGTTTAACTTCACATATGTGATTCATATGACTTTTATGTTCCAAAAAATCTCGATGTGTGGGCCCCACCTCGACTTACAAATAATCCGACGTTCAAAAATACGGGATACAACGCTATCAACTTGGAGTTTAATTATGCGTAGCAACAACATGATTGTCAATTCAATTTTTTTTTTTTTCGAGGAAGCACGGTCACGCTCATGCTTTGAAAATGCGGGATATAACAGAGCTAATTCTCAGGGGATGGCGCATTTCTGTGTGGGAAATGCTTCCGAAATTTGCTGTGAACAAGTGTTGCTTAAGATTCAATTCCTGAGGCTACTATAATTCATACTTGGTAATTGTGACCATTTGTTGATTTTGAAGGATTTGGGATTTGAGTTTGGACAAGCATAAAAGGCGAATAAGGTATGTAAAGCTCTCCTATTCTTTCTCTTGGCATGTCCTAGATATACTAGGTTTATTTGGACCTCGGAGACAACTCTACTCTTCTAATCTACGTCCGAAAACGCCCTTTTAATTCAAGGAATTGAACTAATTATGTTGTAAAACTTAGAAAAAGTTGACTAAACCTCTAGAATTTGTGTAAAATGAAATCCTATTACCTTAAAACCTCATAAGTGACGTCATGAAGTTTAAAATACATGATTTATGTTCGCCACCTCATTTGACCCGAGGTGGGCCCACTATTCCCCGAATTTTTCTTTATTGTTCCGATTGGCTTATTTTGAACGTTAAACCAAAGGAAACTCTTAATTACTCTTCCTAACTACTAAGCGACAATTGTTTTAATTATTTGATAACGAGTCTTATACATACGTCGAAATATGCATGAGATTTCGTAAAGAATCTTATGACATAGTTATCCGCGTTATCCGAAAAGACATATACTATGATTATCGCTCAATTTCTTTTATATGATTTGTCATCGAATTATGCTATCGAGTTTCAGAATGTTCGTATTTTGACATGCACAAATAACTTAAGTCTTAATTTGATATAATCCCCGCTTACATCCGAAAGGTACGTCTTTGATGACTATACGTCTCGATTTCTTTCTAAAATGACACACGCCTCGGATTGTTCTGTTAAGTCCTTGCAAATATTTTATGATGCATAGTTTCTCACTACTCCACTCGTGGATGCCACCAATGTTTCCTTCACCGAGCCCGGCAGTGATATGTTATCACGCGTATTCCACTCGCATTGTTCGCCGTGCCCCTGTGAGGGGTATATATGTGTACATGGGTTGTGGTGTATGATGTTCCATGTACACACTTCCGATATGATATGATATGATATGATATGGCCATATGATATGTTATGATATGCACATTCTGATGATATGATATGTTGTGGCGCAGTGTCGGCATGCTACACATTTCTTAAGTACGTGAGAGCAGAAGCTATGGCATGTTTACACTATGCATTTGCTTATGTTTTTTGGTAAACATTTACGA
>NW_026727016.1:0-35660 GCF_029784015.1 Lycium ferocissimum
AATCCAACAAAAGCCCATTTTTTTTTCATGCAATTCATAAAAAATTATTTTTCCAAATTCCAAATTTACCCTTCGTTTTCCCTCCATAATTCCACGAAACGTATTGCAAATTTTTCCCTTTTTATGCCCTCGACCTTTCTTAATAATTCCGCTTCAAAATTTTATAAGCCACTCATTTTTAAAAAAAAAAAAATGGGGGCCTTGCTTGTCGTCCTCCCGCAATTGTCTTGAATTATCCGATTGCACAAAATGGGGGATATAACAATATAAAAAATGAAGCCGCCCCTCCCGAAGGGGGACCCCTTTTAACATATATCTTTACAAACACACGGGGTATTTAATAGGCACAACCCACATACATGTCCACGTACCTCAGACAGACAAAAATCAAGGAGGGGGACGGGGCCCCGCCGTACCCCTAAACAAACGAATACATAGGGCCCCGAACTAATATATACCAAAATGTAGGCTCCAATAAGGAGCACTCAAAAAGCATGGGGTGTCCTAGACTGCGTATCACCGAACCGTACGTCCGTACCTCGCGGCATGAAACGTGTACCCCCGATAAAGCGGGGTCAAGACGAAATACGTATCGAGTACGCAGCGTAAGATATAGTAAAACAACCGAGTCATAGTCGAAACAGAGGTACGTAAAGTGTTGCATATCCAACACAAATGTTTATTTTCAAAATACAAATCATGCATGGGGTTCGTAAACATGGCTGCCCGCCCGTCATCGCGCGCCATACAACACAAAAGATAACACCAGAAGTTTCAAATCGTATCCCCGTCACACATCATAACACAAGATAACGCCATACGCAAGATAACACCAAATATAAAAATTAACCCGCCCTCTAGCATGGGGCTCGATGAACCATAACACAAAGATAACACCGTGAGTATAACAAAGTGCGCACGACAATGTATCCGGCCCGGACTCCTACGAAAGATATAATAACGCATCGGGCCAGAGTCGTGAGTAACCATATGTATAAAATCATTATCATAGACTCAAAAGATAAGTAAAATGACCATACTTGGAAATCGGGATAATAGCCAAACCAAATTCTTTCAAAAGTCATCAAGATTACAAAAAGGAGAATCGCGGGACCCACGGACGGGTGTTGACCCGAGCCGGGCCCACCTATGGAAAACATACTCATCATACGCCATACAATCTCCTACGAACATATCGAGGCAATGCGAGCCTTTCGTGAAAAGTTACGGTCGTTCGTAGTTACACGAATTTTTAAAAACAAAACTTTTTATGCAACATATGAAAATCAAATATTCCAAAGACATAAGGGCCAATATTTCATCATATCAAGCATACGAATTTCAAGAAACAAATAAGAGTCATAAACATACTTTCGGATTGCGAGAATAGAATTTCCTCGAGGCTCGTGTCATAGCCTATTTGTAACTAAGGCATGCCAAAAGAAGGAAGGGTTGAGCCTTACATACCTCGATCGCTCTCAAAGATAATCCAACTCAAGCTAATGCCAACCTACGCCTCGGGCTCCCCAAGGTCTACACAACATCAACGGATATCAAATATTAGCTATAGACGTTTAGGAAATTAATTCCAAATTAGCACTTAAGTCTACAAAAAATTTGGGCGTACTTCCACATAAATAGACCAACCAGAGAATTTAACTCGGTCAAATCAACAACAACAACACCACAACCAAACTAGCAACATCAATAATCAATCGAAAAGCAATATAATATTAGTAACCCTCTTTACATCATTCAACAACATTCATAATATTCAATTCAACGACACATTCAAGCCAACATCAACGCTCATACATTCCAATACTAACCCGAACCCATACCAACAATATTCAAAGACATTTTAAACAATTCATACAACATTTCAAACATCCCAAACAACATCCCAACTTACCCGAATTTGCGCTCTCAAACCCGAGAACACAACCATAGCCCATTCCTCACTTCCAAATCAAGATTTGCACCAACAATCCACACTCTAACAATGTCATTCTCATGAATATAAAAATTACATTAAAAGCACACAATCCTCCAAATCAGCCCATACAATTACAACATCAATCTTGAGACATTAAACTCTTATCGCCAACATAGAATTCATAACGACAACAATCAAAAATTCCAAATAATTAATCCATTCTTTGCTACACTACAAGCCATATTCGCCAACACTACACACGCACATATTGATGATTCTCATTCTTTTCTTCACACTACACAACTAAACATGCTACATAGAATCAATTCATCATCTCAACACAACACACACACCTACACGGCCATACACACCATACACGGCTCAACTCCAACATACCATATTTCATGAATTTCACCCATTTTAGCATACTACAACATGCATACACCATTCATAACACATAAAACAAGATTAATTCTTACCTTGTTCCTTCAACTTCACAACTAGCTAGGGTTAGCTAGGATGAAAACTAGCGGTTTGTTGACCCAAACAACACTTCCACGTTGATGAGGACCCTTCACTTTGTAGGTTTTCTAGGAAGAATTAATTTTGTGATGGCTAAATCTTGGTCTTGAAAATTGGAGTCTTGGCGAACGCCTCGGTTGATGCTCTTCAAGTTCTTGATTTTCTAAGTGTGAGGAATGAAAGATGAATACTTAGTCATCTTTTCCTTTCTCATATATGAGTTGAACAAGTGTCCTTGGCTACCTCATGTGTTGGACCAATTAAATTTGTCCACAAAATGTGTGGGACCATTTTCACACCACACGGCCAACATGGCCTATTTTGCATGATTTCCAACTTTCAATTATTCCACTTTTGGTCCCAAATTTTCCTAAATGTTCCATTGCCAACAAATTCATGAACAACTTATGTCTTAAAATAAAATCGAAGGTCAAAAGTCCCGACTTTGTATCCCGGAATGGTTTTGTCCCTAACTTATCATAGTTAAACCGGATTGCCCCAACGTACAAAATACGGGATATAACAATGACGTACCATTCTTAGAGGCTCGTAGACATGTGTACATGGTTAGATATGTTCGGCCTTGTCGGCCTATATTTTG
The DNA here is from genome assembly GCF_029784015.1 of Lycium ferocissimum. Taxonomy (NCBI): domain Eukaryota; kingdom Viridiplantae; phylum Streptophyta; class Magnoliopsida; order Solanales; family Solanaceae; genus Lycium; species Lycium ferocissimum. Next base: position 3,060 of record NW_026727016.1, read on the forward strand.
GGATAGTATTTTGATAGCCTTGTCGGCTTATGTACCTTTATATGGGCATAGTGTTAATGATGATATAGATGTGTTTGTTGTCCGTCGAGGCTAGAATGATGATGAATGAAAAGCATGATTTAGTATGTGGCTCGCCTAGATATGAGGTGAAAAATATGTTTGGGGTGCCGGGTGGTATAGCACCTGGTGCTCATCGCGACCCTACGGTTGGGTCTCGTGACAAGCAGCCACATTTATGGGCGAAGCCGGCCACACTTATAGCGGAGGTCGCGGGGCATTTAGGAATCCTTGACCTTTTCGTCTATCTTAGATCGTGCGATGCAACTGCAGAACCTAGGAAAGATAAACACGATCCTTTTTCACGCAAGTAAGTACGGACCAAGAGAGATGAAGAGATCGACTTCAGGTATTCGGGTGCTAAGAAGGCCCCTAGAGTATCTCCGGGGCGAGCGAGAAGGAGCCTCGGTATTCTATAGGGGCGATCCTTCGGAGGACCCAACGACGATTACTCCAGAGTTTTTGACTCCCAAGGAGGAGGACCCTCCAGAGGACAGCTATGATACGGTCCGTCGGGCGTGCTTCGTACGGGGACACCGGAGGAGGAGATTCCCGAGACCGTACCAGTTGCTCCTATGATGGAGCACTACGTCAGACCAGCCTCCCCGGTGAGTGTTACAGATTACTCCAGCCGCCCATCCTGGCCGATGGTAAACCAGGAATTACCCAGTTATCTATATCCCTCGGGCTCAGATGAGGGAGACGACGAAGGCCAGACGAGCAGATGGTGGGTAGACGATGACGAGGAGTACACTTCACCTTATAGTCCACCAGATCAGACTAGAGACCGATCGGCTACAGGTATATGAGCCTTTATTGGAATTTTCTATGTATGTGTAATTGCTGTAGACTAGCACTTAACAGCGGTGAACGAAAATCCAAAAAGGCCGATAACCAAGTATTTACATGCAACGGCGACCAAGGTATTTTCGCCACCATCGGGAATCTGAAAATCTAGGATGAAAAGTGAATATTGAGGATTGAAAGGGCTAGAATAGTAACTGTATAGTCAGAAGAGTAAAAGATCTTTTATAATTCAGAGGGAGAGGCATTACGAGAACAATTGGAAATCTGTTAAGACTTCAACTTACTCCAGATTATGTGATGAAGGTCATGCGGTGAGGTGGACGCTATCATACCAGAACTGACGCACCGGATTTCATCAGAGTTTCAAGGTTAAACGTGCTGGGGTGAGAGAAATCCTAGAATGGGTGACTCCCTGGGAAGTGTACTAAAAGTCCTACAAATTCAGATATAAGAGACAAATGAGAAGCTAGAGTAGCCTAAGAAAAATTAGAGTATGCGGAGTGGGCAGAAACCTTAAGAGGTTGCGTAGGATGAGGCAGAATAGACCGGTGAAGAGAAAGAAGGTGCATCACAGCTCTAGAACTAGGATGAGGTTAAGTAGCATTTGGGAATACCTTATAAGCGAGGCGTTAGGAAAAAAATCATATATATGAATGCATCTGATATCTCGTATGCGGCTATATCAACGGGTATGTGTATCCCAGCAACCGACGTTGCGGCATATTGAAGGCATTAATCGAATAGGGTAATAAAGTTCAAAGTGACAGAAGAACGTTACCAGGTAAGCTGACGTTACTTTTACTACAGGATAGGTTTGGAGAGTTCCAATGCAATGACATTTGGAAAAGAAAGAAAGTGAATATATGGAAGGTAAGGAGATCAAAGTGTCAAAAAAGTAAAAAGTAAGAAACATGAGTGAGTGAGGCCTCCAAGAGAAACGACGGGCAGAGCACAGGACTATTTGGGAAAAAATTCGTAGGTAGACATGTGAGAGGGATAAAGTGTGGTAGTATGGAATGAAAGAGGAAGGTGTGGGGTCAGAGAACGGACTTCGATAAGTGGGACTAAAAGGATAGTGACCACGACGAGGAATGTGAAGTAAGAGAAAGAATGATTAAGCCTTGCAATGGTGCTAAAAGATTTCCAACTCTCGAAAGATATACATTATAAAGGGACAAATGTGTAGTCATATTGACATGGTTGCCTCGGACATGGAGAAGCTTTCCTAAAAGATGACTTAAGAATAGAACGGGTTTGCACGTTCAAAGGAATATTTCACGAACTTCTGAGCCGATACTATAAATAACGAGAGGAGAAGGGCGCTCTAGGAGGAAGAAACCCAAGGAAGGTTAAGGATGAAAGTAGGAAAGGTATACCAATGGGCTGATCGAAAAAAAAAAAAAAAGAGGAGAGCATTTAGGAGTAAAGTAACTGGAGATCTTTAACCATGGGAGTAAGAAGGATACTTTAACCAAGAAGGATACTTTAACGAGTTGGCGGTAGGAACCCGATTACTCATTGAGGAAAGAACGAGGATGATGGGGCGACACATGTGATTACAAGATTAATGACATGGAACAAGAATTCATGTGAAGACCGAGAGATGCGATCATAGAGGAAATAGAATGAAATGTGAGGAACATGCGTGGAAGGTAACCTGGTCATAGCGTCAGAAAGATGGGTAAAGGTTCGATGAACGAGGATAGAGAGAGTGTAGACTATAAGAATTCTGTGCTAAGGGAAAAAGTAGCAGGACACTCGAAAAACTTGGATGCACAGCTGCAACACAAACACGTAATTAAGAAGGATTGTGAATAAGTGAGCTAAGTGGGCGAAAGGACTAGTAGTGGATGGAAGGGTATAGAAAAGTTGACAAGAATGACGATATAGACATAAATGGAAGGAGAACTCAGGGTAAGAAGTTTTAGATATGTTATGAGCAAAGTCGGGAAGAAAGACGAGGAGTAAGGTATAATCGAAGACTTCATAAAAGGACGTGGTGAATCTCGATGTCCCCAATAACTTGTGGGTCCAGGAAACCATTAGGCATAAAAGACAGAGATATAAGGAGACGAAAAAGAAGACATCGGAATGGGACCTAACCCTTACCAGTATTCCACTTTAATACAAGAGTGTAACTAGCAAAAAGGATAAATAAGGCAAACCATACGATGATAGAACCCCTACCTTGAGGAGGTCGTGAAGGGCGGCAGATAATTGCCGAAGACAATGGATACTCGAAACCTATTAGTGTATAAGGACCTCCTTAATAAGGGGGGAAGAACATATTGGACTTGAAAGGAATTATGACGTTCTCGAGCTCCAGAAGAAGAAATTTATTAACTCAAGGCCAGAGTCCGAGACGTATTGGCATATGTGCAAGGTATCAGAAGAAGCAAGAACGAATTGACAATAAGTGAACCATGAGGCAGACATAGGAAGAAAGTATGGAAGACACCTTAAGAGAATGCTTCACGCCGACATGAGCTACGGTATTTCTAGACCATGATTTGAATCCCTCGTATCGGGCAAAAAATTACGCCGTACCTAAGTATGCAGCGACATGCCCTAAAGGGTAATAAAGAGAGCCAGAAAGGTCTACAAGCGTAGTTCACCAAGGATAATGGAGAGGATGACAAATCCAAAGGACATTTCGGATGACAACGAATATTATAACGAAGGTAACAACGATTGGTAATTTGGTAATTTTTCGAAGAAAGGAAGAACGCTGCTCTTATGAATGGAAATAAAATAGTTCACCGGATATTAGAAAATAGTTCATGGACCACTAATTATATTGAACATGAGAGCACATGCTATGGAATTATATGAACCGTCAACGTGAAGCTATGCCCAACTACAATTGTAAGAAGGCCACACCGAAAAGCCAACAAGGAATAACGACTGACGAAACAATCGCCAATACAAGGAAATCGAAGACACGTATACTTGTGTTGTAAGAGAGTCATAATAGAAGAATTGCAGTAGTCCTATGCTTTTAGGATTGTGTTGAGAGATGTGAGGGAAGGAAGTAAAGAAAAAGTCGTAGCAGGAGCTCAAAGATGTTGCGAGCAATGAAATTAGTTGAACACGGATTATAAGTTTGCCATAAGTGTAACTGGACTGCGAAGGATAATAAATGGTAAAGAAACATTACGTATATATGTATTTTGGATATTGATATAACTGGCCTTGGAAAGGAACATAACCATTATGCTCACTAGCGACAAAGTCATGTTGGATAAACACTCGGAATGTAAGGGTAAGAGAGATGGTGACAAGGATGTAAGGACTAATGACGCTGACCAATGAACCGCAAGGAGTCAGTACAGTGTATATCCAAGACCAACAGATAGCAAAAAGAGTAGCCCGAGATAGCGCCGAAGGGATAAACGCAAAGAGAAAGCTGTATACGAAAAGGTAATTGCCCACTAACAGGGAAATAAGGAGCGAGAGAAAGAGAATGCTTACAGGATGATGAATAGTTATGGCATGATAAGTCAAGACTATAATAATGGAGGCAAAATCAGAGCGAGAGCTATATACTAGTTAATTTTCGATCATGTACATGAGGGCAAAGAAGTGAAAGAGGTTGATTGAAGGCAATAAAAGAGTTAAGAAAGAATGGGAAGAGACTGACCCAAGTTATAGTCTAAGCAAACGGTAATCGGACCCTAAGGGAAGAATAACGGTTCTAAGGAATCAAAGATGGTGTTGTGGGTTGGCAATACTTGAACATTCGAGGACGAATGTTTCTAAGGGGGGAAGGATGTTACACCCCGTAGTTTCTGTACGTTGAGATTCGTTAGGTATTAGCTATTCAATTGCAGACATCGGAGCTATTGTCGAGAAGATGCAAGATCATAGGTGCTCGTGTTATGATTATAAGAGATCGAGTTCGCGTAACGGGTTATAGGAGGATTGGAAGACCAGTCAACTAAGGAGATTAAGCTTCCCAGGCTTTGAAGGAAAGTTGGGCAAGGTTTGGTACGAATTTTGGTCTAACTGGAAGAAAGAATATGTTTTAGTATATTAAGATTTTTGAAGTGAAACAAAAGTCTAAAGTGAAGTTCGGGAAGTCTAGTTTCTAACGCAACAAACCGCTCCTCAATAGGACATCGGGGTAAGGAGATATGGATGTTACAAGTTGGGCTGGCAGACCAAGAAAATGGTCTGCGCGAACGCGCCAGGGAGTGGCGCGAAACGCGCAGAAGGCTAAGGCCAACACAGCCCGAACACGCCACTACGAGGCGCGAACACGCTGAACTATTTTGAGGCCCAGGTTTAGGATGAAGGTTATATTATAAGAATGTAATAATAACCTATATATGACAATTGGAGACCATATGGGGTGAATTGGTTAATATGGCACTTGACGAAAAGCCCTCGTTGCTGCAAGCTAAGTGGGGCCCACACATCAGAGTTTTATAAAGGACGTATGAAGATACATATGATTAGTACATGGAAAGTTGAGCAAGTCTTAAGAAGGACCCATAAGCCAAATATGGGCATAAGCCCTCGAAAAGGATGATTTAAGGAAACATTTTCGGATGATCTCACTTGGAGGGGCCAAAACAATATTATAAGTTTGGAATTTGGAACAACACAAAGAATAAAAATTGTAGATAACTGAAAGAGCTATCCAACCATAGGTCGTGGGCCCTCACAAAATATCGGTATCAAGAGTTATGTCCTTTTTACTGAACGAAGGCGCAGTCAGAAAAAATAAGTCAGCGCGAACGCGCTGAACAAAATATATGTCGGTCCAGGCAGAACCTGGACCGTTCTATAAAAGGGGGAGGCCCCCTATTTTTCAACCAAACACACCCAAAACTTCCCCAAATGTTCCAGAATATTCCCCAACCTTCCACCACCAACCTTTAGGCCCGAAACCAGGTATGATTCCCAAATCCCGGTCCAGACAGCGTATAGTTGCGACTACAAAACTGTGTATTGAGGCTTTGTGGCTTAATTTCAAGGTGGAGGAGTAAATATATAGCATTATTATCGAGGTAAAGGTATGAATCTCTTTCTATTTGTGTTAATATCGGTTTATTTACGGAGAAGGAGCTGTAAAATGGTTATAAAATGATTCTATGAAGGAAATATGGGACGAACACCATATGGGCTGTTCTATGGAATAATTTGATATGGGAAATGATGTTTTTGATGTTGGTATTGTTATTATTGTTGATGGTTGTTGAATTGAGAATTCGGGCTAGGCATATAAATAGGGGAAATGCTGCCCGATTTTCGGCAGAATATAGAATAGTACAATTTGAAACTTGGTACAAGTGTCCGATGAAGAGGCTAACGTTAGTGTAAATCCTCTTTAATGTAGACCTACGAGCTCGGACGAATAAGCGTAGCTAATAGGAGATGGAACAGGTATGTTAAGGCTCGTCCCTTTCTTTCAAAGGCATGACTCCTATGTTACGATTTCATAAATGCTCCCATAACTTCGTTGTTTTCAAAAGTTAGAAGTCTATGATTCCAAGGCATGATTCCTTTTCCCGATAAACCATAAATGCTTTCCAAAATGACCATATTTTTCCAAAACAGAGGTTTATGACTCCGTAAGCTTTTATGACAACAACGATGGATATGTTTTACAATGATAACGATTATGTCAAAGATGAGAATATTTTTCTATGATGACTATGATCAGAACGATTTAATGTTTAAAGGTTCCAAGTTATGATTTCAATGACGATATGTTATACCCCGTACTTTGTACGTTGGAATATTCTAAGTTGGTTGCGACAAGTTATGGACAAGACTTTTAATTTTTGGTTTTTGTCAATTTTTGTTTTAATGCACAAGTTGCATATTCATCTTTCATTGGTATGGAGTGTTAAGGGTAAATTTAGAATAAGAAAAATTTGGGGTTAAAAGTGAATTATGGAAAGTTAAGCATTTCATGAGAATTTGGGGCTAGAAGTGAAATTTTGGAAACTTGATATTTCATGAAAATGGCCATATGTGGCCATGTGTGTGAAGTGGGCCATAGGCCACATGTGTAAATTATATTTGTAGGGGACATGTATATAAAGACCAAAGGTTACAAGGCAAGACACATAATTCATCTTTTCAACTTTAGAAATTTTAAGAAACTTGAAGAAAAATGAAGAAGGAGAAAACGGCCAAGGAGGAAAAAAATTGAAGGTCAAAAAATTGATCATGGAAAAATATTTTCTTCTAGGTTTCCTACTAATTGGAAGGTTCTAATCAACATGGAGTAGTTGTTGGAGCAAGAAAATCGTTCGTTGTGATTATGAGCAAGTCTAGCCGTATAGAGAAGTTGAAGGGAAAAGGTGAGATTTAATCTTCTTTATGTGTTCTATGGATGATTGTGCATGTTGTGAAATGTAGAAGTGAATGAAGTTCATGAAAATATGGTGTTGGGGTTGTGGCCGTGTATATATGTATATGGTGTAGAAATGATGAACTAATTTTATTTAGTATGTTTTGGTTGTTGTTGTATGGATTCTATGGTGAAAATGATGATTTAATGGTCCAAGTTGAAGTAGAGAACATTTATAGGCTGTTTTGAAGATAATGTGAATTTAGTGTAGTTTCTTGTATTGTTAAGGTTAATGTTGAGAATATGTGGATTATTGGTGTAGTTTATGAATTTGGAAGGAAGAAAATGTATTGTTGTTGTTCTTATGGAAATTTGAGGTTTCGGGTGGAGTAGAGCATTAATTGGATTGTTTGAAATATTGTGCGGATTGTTGGAAATGTTCTTGAATCGTGTTCGAATGGTTTTGGATTGGTATTTGAATATGCGATCGTTGATATTAGTTTGAATGTAAGAAGTTGAATTGAATATGCATGCATATCGTCGAATTATGTAGAAAGGAGTTACTAATGGTAGAATGCGTTCGGAATTGCTTATTGATATTGTTGATGTGGTTGTTGGTATTGTTGTTGGATATTTGGCCGAGTTGAATTCTCGGGGTCATTGGATTTATAGGGGAAATGCTGCCCAAATTTCTGTAAATAAAGTGATGGTTTAGGATTGGATTCTTAAGTGCTTATGGCTAATGTTTGGTGTCTAATGACATTGTTGTAGATTTTGAGAAGCCGAAACTTGAGTTTGGATTAGCTTAGGAAGCAAGCGAGGTATGTAAAGCTTACCTTCCTTCTTTTGGCATGTCTTAGATATGGCTAAGTTATGATATGTTATGAGCTTCGGGGGTAATTCTATTCTTAAAAATCCGAGCACGTTCATGAGTCGTATTTGCTTTTGATGTTGGCATCCTTATGTGGACAAGCTATGGTTTATATGTCTTTGTATGATTGATTTTCAAAAGTTACATAAAAGTTTGGTTTTTAAAAGAGTTTTGGTTCCTAAGTGATTCCGAAAACTACTAAAGTCCGTAACTTTCACAAACAGAACCGGATGGCTTTGATATGCTCGGAAATGATTCTATGACGTCTAATAACTATGATTTTCGTAGGCGGGCCCGGATTGGGTAGACTCTCGTCCGTGGGTCCCGCGATCTTCTTCTGTATAATTCTGATGGCTTTTGGAAGAATTCAATATGACTACTTTTCCGACCCCCGAGTGTGATTATATATTTGTTCTGTCGAGTCTGAAATAATGATTCGTATACTTATGATTCCGATACGTAACTATGGTTTACGAAGTTCGGTTTGATATGTTCAGTGATATTCGGAAGAAAACCTGATTTGACTATTGTTTCGATTTTGAAGTAACAGTTCGTTTTAATTATCCAGTTGGGTCCTTGTAAGTGTTTTGCATTGCCTATGGTTTCCCACGATTCTGCTTGTGCATTTTGTTGTATGTCTTTCGCCGAGTCCCGGGCCGGTATGTTTTGTGCGCACTATGTGATGTTGCCACTGGATTCTTGACCGCGGTATGTGATGTTGCCGCTGGATAATTGACCGCGGTATGTGTGATATTGACTGCTGGATACTTGACCGCGGTATGTGTGATATTGTTATGGGCTGGATACTTGACCGCGGTATGTGTGGTATTGACCGCTGGCTACTTGACCGCGGTATGTGTATATGTGATTTGATAGTCTGGGTTATGATCAGTCGGTTAATGTCAGCTCATATAATTTGTTCTATTTTCTATATATATGAGACAGAAACGTTTTACAAAAGGAAGCTAAGCATTCTGGCATTCGGATTATCACATTTGTCTTCTGTACCGCTTATGTATGATTTGTACTTCAGGTGCAAGCCCTTTGGTATTCTGAATTCTTATGCTCATTTTCTGCACTCCTTACTTTGGTTATGACCTCGTTTTCTATATGCCATGCTTTACATGCTCAGTACATATTCATCGACCCCACTTCTTCGGGGGCTGCGTTTCATGCGCGCGTGTACCCCGCGATGAGTAGATGATGTTAGCGGAAGACGTTCGAGTTGGATTGGCGAGCTCCATTTCCTCGGAGTCTTTGTCGAGTACGAGTGCTTTTGTATGGTATACGAGATGTTGGTCGAGACTTTGCGAACGGTGTCGTGTGTGTGATATGTCGGTTTGTAAGCGGCTATGTAAGCCGACGTATTATATGCATTATGTTACGAACTTCATATGTTTACAGATTTTATACGATGCTAGTTTTATTTTATTTGACAAAGATGAAAGGCATGTTTGTTTTCGGAAAAAAAAAATTTAGTTATGTGCTTATGTCGTGTATTGCGGGCCCAGTATGATTATGAGTATTACGGAAGTCTGCGGGTTCGCTCGGCCCTAGGTAAGGGTCGGGTGCCCATCACACCCTATCGGATTAAGGGTGTGACAAATTGGTATTAGAGCAGTTCGTCCTAGGGGTTGTCTGCAAAGTCGTGTCCAAGAGAGTCTTGTTTATGGTGTGTAGCGCGCCACACTTATAAACGGGGAGGCTACGGGGCATCTAGGGTGATTACTCTTCTTTCACATCCGAGATCGTGCCATAGAGCCAAATCATAGGAGATGGGACTCTTACTTGCACCGATTTGTGATTGCGGTAAGAATGACACCGATAGAAGAAAGTGATTGATGATGTTGGAAGTCACAAAGCACGCGAGTAAGTAAAGGTATGAAAGATATATGTTGGGAAAGATATTGAAGTTGCGATTGAAATACAAGTTGAAGACTAAAGGGGGAAAGTAAACAAGAAAGTGTAACGGTGCCGTTTGAGTTGGGCATACGAGGTATGTTTATCATTTGTGTCTTGTTGATGATATTGGGAGCCCGTGTGGCTGCGATATGATATGATATGTATATATGTATTTTGGCCACTGCGAGGCATTGTTGGTATTCCCGTGCAGGTTTTGAGATAGTAAGAAATACAGATGAAACTCTGCTAAAATTTTCCCGCAGAAAATGAGATGTGGATTTGTAATCCGACTTGAAAGGTCGTGTCCACCGTAATGGTAAGATTTGAGTAAGTTGCGAGTATGGCTGACCTCGGAAAAGGAGTAATAGTATGATTAAGACAAGAGTAAGGAGGGAAAAGAATTGTGATGGATATGAATATATGGAGGAGATAGCTTGCGAGATACTAAGGATAAAGTGGATTAGAAAGGGGTAAAGAGTTAAAAAGTATTATATTATGGGATTGGTTACGAATAAGATACAATGTGAATATAAAGGGGATTGTTATGAAAATAAGTAAAGCCCAGTGAGAAAGTGGCCAAGGCTATGATGTGATCTATGTAGCTAGAATACAAAGGCTAGTGTGAAATGAAAAAACAAGTTATGGAATGAATAAGGAAGGGTTTGAGTTAAAGATTAAGAGCCGACACGAGATAATGTGCCTAGAATGTTACAAGTTGAGTAAAGGGAATTACAAGAAGGAAAAGTTTAAATCGAGATCCTTAAGACCCCATACGACTAGTTGAACATTCGAGGACGAATGTTCTAAAGGGGGAAAGGATGTTATACCCCGTACTTTGTACGTTGGAATATTCTAATTTGGTTGCGACAAGTTATGGACAAGACTTTTAATTTTTGACTTTTGTCGATTTTTGTTTTAATGCACAAGTTGCATATTCATCTTTCATTGGTATGGAGTGTTAAGGGTAAATTTGGAATAAGAAAAATTTGGGGTTAAAAGTGAATTATGGAAAGTTAAGCATTTCATGAGAATTTGGGGCTAGAAGTGAAATTTTGGAAACTTGATATTTCATGAAAATGGCCATATGTGGCCATGTGTGTGAAGTGGGCCATAGGCCACATGTGTAAATTATATTTGTAGGGGACATGTATATAAAGACCAAAGGTGACATGGAAAGACACATAATTCATCTTTTCAACTTTAGAAATTTCAAGAAACTTGAAGAAAAATGAAGAAGGAGAAAACGGCCAAGGAGGAAAAAAATTGAAGGTCAAAAATTGATCATGGAAAAATATTTTCTTCTAGGTTTCCTACTAATTGAAAGGTTCTAATCAACATGGAGTAGTTGTTGGAGCAAGAAAATCGTTCGTTGTGGTTATGAGCAAGTCTAGCCGTATAGAGAAGTTGAAGGGAAAAGGTGAGATTTAATCTTCTTTATGTGTTTTATGGATGATTGTGCATGTTGTGAAATGTAGAAGTGAATGAAGTTCATGAAAATATGGTGTTGGGGTTGTGGCCGTGTATATATGTGTGTGGTGTAGAAATGATGAACTAATTTTATTTAGTATGTTTTGGTTGTTGTTGTATGGATTCTATGGTGAAAATGATGATTTAATGGTCCAAGTTGAAGTAGAGAACGTTTATGGGCTGTTTTGAAGATAATGTGAATTTAGTGTAGTTTTTTGTATTGTTAAGGTTAATGTTGTGAATATATGGATTATTGGTGTAGTTTATGAATTTGGAAGGAAGAAAATGTATTGTTGTTGTTCTTATGGAAATTTGAGGTTTCGGGTGGAGTAGAGCATTAATTGGATTGTTTGAAATATTGTGCGGATTGTTGGAAATGTTCTTGAATCGTGTTCGAATTGTTTTGGATTGATATTTGAATATGCGATCATTGATATTAGTTTGAATGTAAGAAGTTGAATTGAATATGCATGAATATCGTCGAATTATGTAGAAAGGAGTTACTAATGTTAGAATGCGTTCGGAATTACTTATTGATATTGTTGATGTGGTTGTTGGTATTGTTGTTGGATATTTGGCCGAGTTGAATTCTCGGGGTCATTGGATTTATAGGGGAAATCTTTGCCCAAATTTCTGTAAATAAAGTGATGGTTTGGGATTGGATTCTTAAGTGCTTATGGCTAATGTTTGGTGTCTAATGACATTGTTGTAGATTTTGAGAAGCCGAAACTTGAGTTTGGATTAGCTTAGGAAGCAAAGCGAGGTATGTAAAGCTTACCTTCCTTCTTTTGGCATGTCTTAGATATGGCTAAGTTATGATATGTTATGAGCTTGGGGTAATTCTATTCTTAAAAATCCGAGCACGTTCATGAGTCGTATTTGCTTTTGATGTTGGCATCCTTATGTGGACAAGCTATGGTTTATATGTCTTTGTATGATTGATTTTCAAAAGTTACATAAAAGTTTGGTTTTAAAAGAGTTTTGGTTCCTAAGTGATTCGAAAACTACTAAAGTCCGTAACTTTCACAAACAGAACCGGATGGCTTTGATATGCTCGGAAATGATTCTATGACGTATAATAACTATTATTTTCGTAGGCGGGCCCGGATTGGGCAGACGCTCGTCCGTGGGTCCCGCGATCTTCTTCTGTATAATTCTGATGGCTTTTGGAAGAATTCAATATGACTACTTTTCCGACCCCCAAGTGTGATTATATATTTGTCTGTCGAGTCTGAAATAATGATTCGTATACTTATGATTCCGATACGTAACTATGGTTTCTGAAGTTCGGTTTGATATGTTCCCGAGTGATATTCGGAAGAAAAGGATTTGACTATTGTTTCGGTTTGAAATGATGTGTTTTAATTATCCGTTGGGTCCTTGTAAGTGTTTTGCATTGCCTATGGTTTCCCACGATTCTGCTTGTGCATTTTGTTGTATGTCTTTCGCCGACTCCCGGGCCGGTATGTTTTGTTCGCACTATGTGATGTTGTCGCTGGATTCTTGACCGCGGTATGTGATGTTGCCGCTGGATACTTGACCGCGGTATGTGTGATATGTGATTGCCGGATACTTGACCGTATGTGTATGTGTGATATTTTGTTGGATACTTGACCGCGGTATGTGTATATTGATTGTCGGGATACTTGACCACGGTGTGTGTATGTGTGGTATTGACCGCGGTATGTGTATATGTGATTTGATAGACACGTGTGTTATGATATGTGTTAATGTCAGCGGGATTATCATATGATTTGTTCTATTTTCTATATATATGAGACGAAACGTTTTACAAAGAAAAGCTAAGCATTTTGGCATTCGGATTATCACATTTGTCTTCCGTACCGCTTATGTATGATTTGTACTTCGGTGCAAGCCCCTTTGGTATTCACGGATTCTTATGCTATTTTCTCGCACTCCTTACTTTGGTTATGACCTCGTTTTCGCGTATGCCATGCTTTACATGCTCAAGACATATTCTCGACCCCCTTTCTTGGGGCCGCGTTTCATGCCGCGCAGTACCCACGATGATTAGATGATGTTAGCGGAAGACGTTCCCCGGATTGGCGAGCTCCATTTCCTCCGGAGTGCTGCCGAGTCTGAGTGCTTTTGTATGGTATCTGATATGTTGGTCGAGACTTTGCAGACAGTGTCGTGCGTGTGATATGTCAGTTTTGTAAGCGGCTATGTAAGCCGACATATTATATGCATTATGTTACGATCTTCATATGTTTACAGATTTTATACGATGCTAGTTTTATTTGATTTGACAAAGATGAAAGGCATGTTTGTTTTCGGAAAAAAAAAATTCGTTATGTGCTTATGTCGTGTATTGCGGGCCCAGTATGATTATGAGTATTACGGAAGTCTGCGGGTTCGCTCGGCCCTAAGTAAGGGTCGGGTGCCTATCACACCCTATCGGATTAAGGGTGTGACACGATATAAGAAGGTTGAGCTATTTCTTGATCCCTCAAGTTTATTCATGGATGATGACTATTTTTAAAGATTCCAAAGTATATGAATTGACGCTTTATGAGATTTATGATGCTATTCTATGTTTTCTCTTGATGCTATTCTTCATTGATAGTCTCACCTTATAATAATTGTTCCTTCAAGGTGAGATAAAGCGATGATGATTATTCCATAATATAATCGGAGGTTACAGACCTTACGTCACTCCGATAGAGACATAACTTTCTTTGGGCTCTCATGCATGCTGCTTATATGATATATGTATATGTATATGGGGAAAAGGGAGAGCGTTATATACGCTTAACCACCTGATCAGTTGGTATAATATGACATGATATCATCCCGGACGCGGGATGCCCGGACGCGGGACATATGTGGTTAAATGGATCGGGCCGATGCCTCGGAAATATGATATGTTCTATTTTCTATATATATGAACAAGAAATGTTTTTCGGAAGAAAGCTAGCATGCATGGCATCCGCCCTAAAAGGCACTCAGATGTACAGGTTACTCCTTTATCTCATGATATGCTCTATATTTTTGTCATGTTACTATTCATGCTTTGTATCCTTTAATATGTTATTACTCATGCCTTACATACTCAGTACATTGCTCGTACTGACGTCCCTTCTTGTGGACGCTGCGTTCATGCCCGCAGGATCAGGTAGCCGCCGGACGATACACGAAGGGACCTCCCCTCAGCGGCAGTCGGTACGCTCCATTGATCCGGAGCTTCAGTACGCTTGGTATGCCATCTTGTTACATACATAGGTACGGCAGGGCCTTGTCATGTCCTTTCTACAGTTTGTATTCTATAGAGGTCTATAGACAGTAATATGTAGCCGTGATATTATGCAGCCTCGTCGGCGTGTATTTTGTTGTACAGTACATATGTGTGGTGGCCAAGTTGGCTCACGCTGTTATTCTCAGTGTTTATGTTTATAGGTATGCGTTGGCTGTGAGTTCCCGGTACAGTGTCTTTTATGTTGATTGTTCAGGAGACAGTATAGCACAGTTACAGATTGTACATGGGCCCAAGACAGTCAGTGAGAAGTAGATGCAAGCATAGGGGTTCTTGGCCAGTAATAGTTAGGTACCTGTCACGGCTCATCGGTTTGGGTCGTGACAGACAGGATCTTGAGTCCTCCCTGGATGTATTTATAGGTATATTATCCGTATTTTTCCATGATGTGTATGCATTGATAAATCTGGGTTCTACCCTATCTTGTATTACTCCAATTGTTCTTTGGTCGTATTGGGGTGAAACTCGAGCTAATTAAACCTTTGGAGGTATCTACTCCGGTTGGTGATCCCGTGATAGCTAGACAAGTGTACAAAAATTGTGTAATTGTGATATGTGACCGCCAGACTAAAGCTGATTTAGTTGAGCTGGAAATGTTAGATTTCGATGTGATTATGGGTATGGATTGGTTGGCCTCATGTTATGCTAATGTTGATTGTCGAATGAAAGTAGTTCGATTTCAATTTCTGGGAGAGCCCGTTCTTGAATGGAAGGGCAATACAGCATCTCCAAGAGGTAGGTTTATTTCCTACCATAAGGCAAGAAAGATGATAGCTAAGGGCTATATTTATCACTTAGTCCGAGTTGATTACACCGAAGCAAAGCCGCTAACTTTCCAATCCGTTCCGGTAGTGAATGAATTTCCGAATGTATTTCCAGATGAACTTCCAGGCCTTCCTCCAGAAAGAGAAATTGATTTCGCTATTAATGTGTTGCCGGACACCAAGCCTATTTCTATTCCTCCTTACCGAATGGCTCCGGCAGAATTGAAAGAGCTAAAGGCACAGTTGAATGATTTGCTTGAGAAGGGGTTTATTAGACCTAGTTCATCACCGGAGGGAGCACCTGTCCTATTTGTAAGAAAGAAAGATGGCTCGCTACGAATGTTCATCGATTATAGGCAGTTGAATAAGGTGACGATAAAGAACAAATATCCTCTCCCAAGGATTGATGATTTGTTTGATCAATTACAAGGTGCCGAGTGGTTTTCCAAAATATACTTGAGGTCGGGTTATCATCAAGTGAGAGTTAGAGAAAAAGATATTCCCAAGACAGCTTTCAGAACGAGATATGGCCATTATGAATTTCGGGTGATGTCATTTGGGTTAACTAATGCTCCGGCAGTGTTCATGAATCTGATGAATAATGTATTCAGGCCTCTCTTGGATTTATTCGTAATAGTATTCATTGACGATATTCTGGTATACTCTCGCACAGAATCAGAACATGCAGACCATTTACGTATTGTTCTTGGAATTCTTCGAACTCGGGAATTGTATGCAAAATTTTCAAAGTGCGAGTTTTGGCTGAATTCTGTGACATTCTTAGGTCATGTTATTTCAGATGATGGCATTCGAGTTGATACTCAAAAAATTGAAGCTGTGAAGACTTGGCCAAGGCCTACGACGCCTACAGAAGTCTGTAGTTTTCTGGGATTGGCAGGTTACTATAGAAGGTTTGTCGAGGGATTTTCATCTATTTCAGCCCCATTGACGAAGCTAACCCAGAAGTCAGCAAAATTTCAGTGGAATGATGCTTGTGAGTGTAGCTTTCAGGAATTGAAAGATAGGTTAACTTCAGCTCCAGTCTTAACGCTCCCAGAAGGGCCAGATGGTTATGTTGTATATTGTGATTCTTCCGGTGTTGGGTTAGGATGCGTGTTAATGCAGCACGGTAAAGTCATCGCTTATGCTTCGATACAACTGCGGAAACATGAAAAGAACTACCCAACTCATGATCTCGAATTGGCTGCAGTTATTCATGCATTAAAGATGTGGAGACATTACTTGTATAGAGTGCATGTTGATATCTATACAGATCACAAGAGTCTTCAATACAATTTTAAACAGAAGGAGTTGAATCTGCAGCAGAGGCGGTGGTTAGAATTATTGAAAGATTACGATGTGAATATTTTATACCACCCCGGAAAGGCAAAAATAGTAGCTGATGCGCTTAGTCGCCGATCAATGGGCAGCCTATGCGAAGTTCCTCCGGAGAAGAAAGAATTGATTCATGAGCTCCACCAACTAGCTAATCTTGGAGTACGTCTAGTGGATTCAGGTAGTGCAGGAGTTGGTATTAATAATCCCACAGTTTCATCCTTGAATATGGAAGTGAAAGAGCGTCAATATGAAGATCCTCAGTTGAGCCATTATAGAGACACATTTCATGAAAAAGAGAAGTCTCCATTTGAAACTTCTGTGGATAGAATTCTTAGATACCGAGGCAGGCTATGTGTTCTGAATGTTGCAGAATTGCGTCACCGAATTCTAAAAGAAGCTTATTATTCTAGGTATTCTATTCATCCAGGAGCGACAAAGATGTATCATGATCTCAAGTTAATTTATTGGTGGGATGGAATGAAGAAAGACATAGTAGAATTTGTAGTCCAATATCCAAATTGCCAACAAGTGAAAATCGAACATCAAAAGCCAGGAGGATTATTGCAAGCAATGGAAATCCCTACTTGGAAATGGGAAGTGATCAACATGGATTTTATTGTGGGATTACCTCATTCCCGAAGCAAGTATGATTCTGTATGGGTGATTGTGGACAGACTTACGAAAGCAGCTCATTTTCTCCCAGCCAGAACCACATACTCAGCGGAAGATTATGCAAGGTTGTATCTCAAGGAGATTGTGCGACTCCATGGTATTTCGATATCCATTATCACAGATAGAGGAGCGCAATTTACAGCCAAGTTCTGGAAATCTTTTCAAGAAGGTCTAGGTACTCAAGTAAAGCTCAGCACGGCATTTCATCCGCAAACTGATGGGCAAGCCGAACGTACTATTTAGACCTTGGAGGATATGCTAAGGGCATGTGTTCTAGATTTTGGTGGTAGTTGGGATGACCACTTACCTCTAATTGAGTTTGCATACAACAATAGTTACCATTCCAGTATTCAAATGGCTCCGTATGAAGCTTTATATGGAAGGAAGTGCAGGTCTCCAATTGGATAGTTTGAAATAGGAGAAGTACAGCTAATAGGCCCTGAGTTGATCCAACAAGCAGTAGAAAAAGTCAAGGTGATTCGAGATCGGTTGTTGACAGCCCAAATCACCAAAAATCTTATGTAGACAACCGCCGGTGAGACTTAGAATTTCAAGTTGATGACTGGGTATTTTTGAAGGTATCGCCAATGAAAGGGGTGATGAGATTTGGTAAGAAAGGAAAGTTAAGTCCTCGATACATTGGACCCTATAAGGTTATCCGCAAGGTGGGTCAAGTAGCTTATGAATTGGACTTGCCTTTAGAACTTGAATCGGTCGATCCAGTTTTCCATGCCTCAATGCTCTGCAAGTGCGTTGGAGATCCTACGAGGATTGTTCCGATAGATGATGTTCAAGTAACAGAAAAGCTAGTTTATGTAGAAGTGCCCATTGCCATATTAGACAGGCAAGTACGGAGACTTCGTAATAAGGAAGTAGCTTCAGTTAAAGTTTTGTGACGAAATAACAACCGAGAAGAAATGACTTGGGAGGTGGAAGAGAAGATGAAATCCACATACCCGCACATATTTCAGTCCCCGGAAGAGATCCACGATGAAACATCGAAATTATGAGGTATGTATGTTTTCTTTTTATGCATATGGGTCGTGTGTGTCCAACTTATATTGCTATTGTGTTGTGGTCCTGTGAGGCAATGTTATTGTGGGCTATTGTGAAAGTATGGTGGTGCCATATTACAGGGGAAACTCTGGCGAAATTTTTGTAGAACTCCCGAGTGTTTAACATTCGAGGATGAATGTTCCAAAAGGGGGGAAGAATGTTACACCTAGGAAAATTTCCCGTTAACGTTCAGTGAACAGACTAATGAAGGGCACGACATATACGATGTTTTGATAAGTAATAAATAGCATTTGATGATCCTAATCGAGATTTCAAAGACATTCGAAGTAAGAAGAAGAAAGTTTGCCAAGAAAGGCAAGGTATATGTTATGTATCGGAAGAGATTTACCAGTGACAAGTTAATGACGGCTTAATGATGTTTTGGAGAAGAGTGATAATGTCCCTTAGATTGTTAATGAGGTGTTAAACAAGTGTTAAGAAGGTTCCATAAGGATTGGAGATCAAACGAGTCGACGAGAACGAATTTCGGAGAATTGGGCAACATACGGTCTAACATACTGGCCGTATAAAACATACTGGCCGTATGTCTGGCCGTATGTTCTACCCAGAATGAGGACCTTCACTGGACCAAACATACGGTCAGTATAAAAGATACGGACCGTATGTTGGTCCGTATGTTTATGATGGGTCAGATTTTAAATGTTGATATAAGGACCCTCTCTCATTTAATTCATTTAATTTCTCCTCTCCACATTTCAAGAATCCTCTAGAACCCTCTCCACTCTTCATCCACAAGAATCCAAGAGAAATCTATGATCAACTTCATCAAACCAACAAAATTAAGTGTATGGTCCCATTGAAGTTCATCCAAGCCAAGAAATTCCAATGGAAGTGAACTAGGGTTTTGGTGCGAGAAGAGTGTTTCCACTCAAGGCTTATTCCTACACAATCTAAGGTATGTTTTATGGTGTTTTATGTTGTTTAAGGTATTGAGAAGTTGAAACACTTGGATTGTAGAAGAACATAGAAAATGGGTCATGAATGTGGGAATAGTATCATTGTTGAGTAATAGCTTTGATTGAGTCATGATTATTGATATGTTGTGATTGTAAGTATGTTATGAATGACATTTATAACATGGGATAAGCATTATACATGAGAGAACGCAATAGTGAACTATGACCATGATTATGGAGGAATTGAAGTGAAATTGTGAAATGTGGATAATGTAGATGAATGATGATTGTTGCTTATAATATTGTGAATGTTGTTATGGATGTTTGGGAGTTGATATGTAATATGAGGAAAGTCGTATAAACAAACGAAATGCTGCCCAATTTTCTCTAGCATTAGTAAGCAGGTTCATATTGTCACGACCCAACCCCGTAGGCCGTGACTAGTGCCCGAGCTGGGCACCCAAATACATTCATTAATCCGAATCACATACAGATGACTTATACGTATACAAATATCAGATGCTGTCTCAAACTGTCTCAACACAAACATATATATATCACAGAAGCCGGCAAGGCTATCATATGGCGCAACGGCCCAAAATATATACAAATGCAAGCCGACAAGGCTGCCACGGCGAATGGGATCGCCCAGAACATATAACATACGAACACACCTTTACAGATATAGGCACAACCCACATATACGTCTACAGACCTCTAAAAAGAACAACAGAATCATATGGCGGGACAGGGCCCCGCCGTACCCCTGAACAAACAAATACATATGCAACGGACGAATATATACCAAAATGTGGGCTCCGAAATAAAGGGAGCACTCCAAACAAAGTAATAGGTATCCTGGGCGGCGGATCACCGAACCGTACGTCCGTACCGCGGGCATGAAACGCCGCCTCCGAAGAAAGGGGGTCAGTACGGAATACGTACTGAGTATGCAAAGCAGAAGATACAGTAAACAAAACTGAGTCATAATCGAAACAGAAGTACAGAAAATAAGTGCAATATCCAAAATACCGAAATGTTTATTTTCAAAATACAAATCATGCATGGGGCTCAGAAAATATGGTCGCCCGCCCGTCAATGGCGCCATAACACATCATACTTCAGAAGATTTCATATCTCCGAAACCCGATATGTCACATATCACATATACACGGTACCCGGCCCAATAACGGAGGGGCTCGGTGAACCGGACACATCATAGCACCAAATATACACGGTACCCGACCCTATAGCAGAGGGGCTCAGCGAACCAGACACATCATACTCCAGAATATAACAAAGTGCGCACGATAACATAACCGGCCTGGGACTCGGCGAAAGATATAAAGAATGCACGAGCAGAATCGTGAGTAACCGTATGCATAAAAATCATTATTACAGACCCAATAGAATAACCAAAGCGAACTATCATTTCGAAACCAAGACAACAGTCAAATTAGATTTCCTCCGAATGTCACTCGGGAACATATCAAATAGAGCTTTAGAAATCATAGTTACGTATCAAAATCATATTCATAAAAATCCTCATCTCCGACTTAACAGATAAGTAAGTAACCATACTCGGGGGTCGGGATGATAGCCATACTAAATTCTTTCAAATATCGTCATAACTATACAAAGGAAAGTCGCAGGACCCACGGATGAGCGTCAACCCGATCCGAGCCCCGCCTATGAACGACATGGTCATTATACGTTATAGAAACTTCTACGAACGTTTCATAGCAATCCGAGACCATATGTGAAAGTTACGGTCGTTCGTAGTTACAGAATCTTTTACGAACAAAATCTCTTTATGCAACTTTTGAAATCCACCCTTACAAAAGACATAAGTGCCATAGTCCGACTATATTAAAATGCGAACATGACGAAGTGAATAAGACTCGTATACATGCTCGGATCATAGGAATGGGATTGCCCCGAGACTCGTAACTTATCATAGCTTAATCGTACCTAAGACATGCCAAAAGAAGGAAGGGTAAGCTTTACATACCTCGTTCGCTCTCAAGCTAATCCCAATCAAACCTATGTCTCGGACTCCCCAAGATCTACATAACATCAATAAATACCAATGTTAACTATAGGCATTTAGGAGTTCATTTCCAAACTAGCACATAATTTTACAGAAATTTGGGCAGCATTTCCCCTGTAAATATAACAACCCCGAGAATTCAACTCGGCCAAATTCATCAACAACAACACCAACAACCAAACTAGCAACGTCAATAATCAATTCAAAACGCATTCTAACATTAAATACTCTTTCCACATAATTCAACAACATTTATTATATTCAGTCCAACGGCTTACATTCAAACCAACATCAACGCTCATACATTCAAATACTAGTCCGAACCCATACCAACAATATTCTAGGACATTTTAAACAATTCACACAATATTTCAAACATCCCAAACAACCCTCCAATTCACCCGAAAACTGTCCCAAACCCGAGAACAACACAACTATATTCTTTTCTCCCAAATTCATGAATTACACCAACAATCCACACTTTAACAATGTCATTTCCATAAATACAAAAATTATATATGAATCACATTAAGGTGCCAAACGTCCCACATCAACTACAACTTCAACTTGAGTCGTTAAACTCTTATCGCCAACATAGAATTCATAACGACAACAATCAAAATACTAAATAGAATTGATCCATTCTTTGCTACACCTCACAAGTCATATTCGGCCAACACATCCACAACCAAATTTCATGATTTTCATTCATTTCAACACACTACACAACTAAACATGCTACATAGAATTAATTCATCATTTCAACACAACACACACCTCCACACGGCTACAAGCCATGCACGGCTCAACTTCCCTATGCCATATTTCATGAATTTCATCCATTTTGACATACTACAACATGCACACATCATTCATAACACATAAAAACAAGATTAAACCTTACCTTTCTTCTCAACTTCACAACTTGGCTAGGGTTAGCAAGGATGAAAACGAATGGTTTGATGATCCAAACAACAACTCCACGTTAACAAGGACCCTTTAATTAGTGGGTTTGCTAGGAAGAAATAATTTTTGATGGCTAATTTGGACCTTCAAATTTTTGGGGCTTGGCCGAATGGCCTTGCTTTGTTCATCCAAAGTTCTTGAATTTTTCTAAGTGTAGAGAATGAGAAAGATGACTTAGTAGTCATCTTTTATGCTCACATATGAATTATACAAGTGTCCATGGCCCACACATGGGTTGGAACAATTAAATTTGGCCACAAAATGTGTGGGGGCCATCTCCAAACCACACGGCCAAAAGTCGAAGGTCAAAAGTCTCGACTTCGTATCCCGGAATGGTCTTGTCTCTAACTTATCATGGTTAACCCGGATTGTCCCAATGTACAAAATATGGGATATAACATCCTCCCCACTTTAGAACATTCGTCCTCGAATGTTAACCCTAACTTACGGGGTCTTATAAGCACTCGGGGGAGTTTCTTTTACAACTATCACACACAATTCATTCATTGATCAACATAGTCAAGTAAGGAATTTAGATTACCTGTAGGCACCGGAAATAGGTGAGGATACTTCTTCTTCATCTCCTCATCAGCTTCCCAGGTCATTTCTTCCCGGTTATTGTTTCGCCATAACACTTTAACAGAAGCCACATCTTTATTCCGCAATCTTCTTACCTGGCGATCCAATATGGCTATAGGTTGCTCTTCGTAGGATAGCTCCTCTGTGACCTGGATATCCTCTACGGGAAATATTCTTGAAGGATCACCAATACATTTACGAAGCATAGAAACGTGGAATACCGGATGCACTACTCCCAAATCAGCTTGCAGATCTAATTCATAGGCAACCTTGCCTATTTTACGGATGATCTGATAAGGCCCAATATATTTCGGACTGAGCTTCCCCTTCTTGCCGAATCTCATAATACCCTTCATAAGTGACACTTTCAGGAATACCCAATCACCAATCTGAAACTCTAAATGTCGACGACGATTATCTGCATATGATTTCTGTCGACTCTGGGCTGCTAACAACCGCTCCCGAATAAATTTCACTTTATTTTGCTGTGGATCATATACGGGCCAATTAATTCAGCCTCCCAACATCAAACCAGCCGATCGGTGATCTCGCTCTTCCTGCCATACGGGGCCTCATATGGTGCCATCGGATACCGGAGCGGTGGCTGTTATTATAAGCAAATTCAACAAGCGACAAATGATCATCCCGCCTACCCACGAAATCAATAACAGGAGCCCGCAACATATCTTCCGCCGTCCGAATAGTGTGCTCGGCTCGTCCGTCCGACCGAGGATGAAATATGTACCGAGACTCACCCGTGTCCCCAATCCTTCCCCGAAATGATCTCGAGAAATTACCATGAACCGGGCACCGTGTCGGAGATGATAGATATGGGAACTGGTGGAAGCCTCACAATCTCCTTAATATATAACTTTGTCATAATCCTCACCGAGTACGTAGTCCGGACTGGAAGGAAATGGGCTGATTTTGTCAGCCTATCAACAATAACCCATACGGAGTCATGCTTCCGTGAAGTGCGAGGTAAGCCTGTAATGAAGTCCACATTAATTATTTCCCACTTTCATGTCGGAATCTTCATCTCCTGTAATAATCCACCGGGCTTCTGATGTTTAATCTTAACCTGCTGACAATTTGGGCACTGAGCGACGAACTCTGCTATGTCCCTCTTCACACCATCCCACCAGTATAAGCATCTGAGGTCATGATACATCTTCGTCGACCCTGGGTGAACAGAATAACGGGTATAATATGCCTCGCCATAACTTCGTTTTGCCAAAATCGGTACACATATAATCGCCACTCGTATAATAGTACTCCATCGAGGTGTAATCTTGAACGGGGTCTTTTTTTGCCGTGGCCGTATCTCTATCTATGCCACCAGTGCTGCAACGGAATCCTCATCTTGGCATATCGCTAATCTTCTCCGTAATAAGAGGATTCAGCAATTCCTCGAACGTAAAACCCCAATATCTCCCGGAATCGGCCAAGCGGACTCCAAGACTAGCTAGGCCGGTGGATCTCGCGAACCATTTCTTTCCTCTCGATGGCACGTCCGCTAGACCGCCCATAGACTTACTACCGAGTGCATCAACACAACATTAGCTTTCCCAGGATGGTATAGAATATCGACATCGTAGTCTTTGCAACTCTAACCAAATCCTGTCGTAAATTCCTCCTTTCGCTTAAAAATGTACTAGAGGCTCTTGTGATCTGTATAAATATCAACGTGAATGCCATATAGATAATGTCTCCACATATTCAAAGCATGAATTATCGCGGCTAGCTCCAAATCGTGGGTAGGAAATTTCTCTCGTGCTTTCTGAGCTGCCAAGAGGCATACATCAATACACATCCCAATCCAACACCAGAGGCATCACAATAAATCACATAACCATCCGGTCCCTCTCAGAAGAGTCGAACCTTGAGTCGTAGCATGATTTCTTTTTCGAATCGAAGCTACGTTCACAAGTATAATTCCACCGGAACTTGGCTCCCTTCGAGTCAGCCTTGTTAAGGCCTTTGAAATCGAAGCAAACTTCTCTACGAATCTCCGTAATAACCGGCCAATCCCCAACTACGCACCTCGTAGGTGTCGTAGGTCTAGGCCATTCTTTACGGCCTCAATCTTCTGGGTATCCACCCGGATGCCATCAGCTCCAATAATGTGCACCAGGAATGCCACTGAAGTCAGCCAGAATTCACGTTTAGAAAATTTAGCATACAATTTCTGGTGCCGGAGTACGCCAAGTACCGTACTCAACTGATCTGCATGCTCTGCTTCTGATCGTGAATAAACCAAGATGTCATCAATAAATACAATCACGAACATATCTAAGAACGGTCTCGAATACCCGATTCATCGTGTCCATAAATACACCGAGCATTAGTACCCCAAAAGACATCACTCGAATTCATAATGCCCATATCGGGTCCCGAATGCCGTCGTAGGAATATCGGGCCTCTCGTACCCGCACTGACGTGATAGCTCGACCAGAGTGTCATCTTCGAGAAACACCCGGCACCCCTATAATATAATCAAACAAATCATCAATCGTGGGGAGTGGGGTATTTATTCTTGATGGTTACCTTATTCAAGCGCTATAATCAATACACATCCGTGGCGACCCATCCTTCTTTCTCACAAACAATACCGCACTCCCCGGGGTATATTGATGTACGGGCCTAATAAAACCCTTCTCTAATAAATCCCTAGTGCTCCTTCAATTCCTTCAATGTTTGTGCCATTCTATACGGAGGAATCGATATGGGGCCGAGTATCGCGCACATCAATGGTGAACTCTATCTCTCTCGGAGGAAGACCCGGAAGCTCATATCCGAGAATACATCCGGAAATTCATTAACCAGGGGACCGACCGAAGAGTCGGTCTCGTTTCTAAATCATGTACACGAATGTACGATAAATATAGCCCTTCGATCATTTGTCTTGCCTTCGAGGTACGAAATAAACTTACCCCAAGTGATGCCGTATTTCCCGCCCACTCTATAACCGGTTACCCCGGAAATTGGAAATGAACTATCTTCTTTTGACTCGTCAACATTAGCATAACAAGAAGCCTACCAATCCATACCCATAATAACATCGAACTTCTCATATCTAACTCTACCAGATTCGCTTTAGTGCAACAAGCACAGATAATTATCGAACAATCTCTGTTCCAACCGTTATAATGTATCCCCTACGTATGTAGCCTACCTCAAAAGGCTTTATCGGTTTGATCTCTATCCCAATTTTATTAGCAACAAGGGGAATATATGATAAAGTAGCGGGATCTATCGATTGCATATACATCTCGAGAAGACGCAATATACCCGAATAACAACATTAGGCGACGCCTCCGGTCCTGGAATCATGGCAAGATAGCATATATGCGGTTCGTAGGACCGCTAGAACGGAACTTCGCCACGACCTCCCAACGCGGCTCGCCGGTGCCGCAGATACCGTCGCCCCGCGGGCGCATCCTATAGCCGAGGATGAAGACGAACTAAGGAAGAACTTAGTCGAGCCGCACCACACTCGAACCGGTTCTACAATGCATCGGGACATCTCTCATAAGACGACCCCGGGCCGCCACAGCAAAACAAGCACCCATGGCACGATAACACTTCGGGGTGATTTCTCCCACAGCCGAGAGGACATAGGTGGTGTGGTGGCCTTAACCAATAGAACCTCTATCCATCCGTGATCCCGAGGCTATCGGAGCTCGACCGCTCCGCATACCCGCGCTATTCGGTCTCCCGCTCCGCAACCGGGGTGTGCTCCGTGATGGCCGGGGAGGACAACTAGCTTCTCGTGTTGCCGAGGTGCTCGTACGAACTCCTGTATCAAGGATCTAGCGATGAATTGGCCCCTATTATAATCTCTCTTTCGGGACGTGCGCCTTCCGTGCTTTCCTCTAACGGGCGCGTAATCTCGTACATCAGCATTATCCGGGCCGGGCCGCCATCACCAAAAAACTATCGAAACAACATTCAGTCCCATCACATATAGGTGCATCCGATCCGTTTACCGCCCACATAAGTGGACGCATATCCGAATTGAAGGAGTCAAACTCCAACCGTGTCCCGAAACGTTCCTCGCCCTCCGCTCTCAACAGCAATTTCTTTTTGGCTCGCCGTTGTTCCGGAGGCAGTAAATGGCCAAGAAACCGTAATATATATCCCCACACGGCCGGAGTGAGCACCTCGCTCTAGACAATAAAGACTCATTATATACATCCCGCAACCGGTATGACGCCAACTCGACAGACTCGATCTCGGCCGCCTTAATCAACCGTAACGTACGCAAGTCATCGATAAAGCTATTCTTTGACGGCTTTGGACCCGAAAACTCGGGGGGACCACAAGTCGCAAATCACGGCCCCCTCGGGACCGCATACCGTCCGCGCGATTTCGATTCTCGTGTACTCGGCCCGCCATCTAACCGGTAATACCGAACCGCATCCCGTAATTAATCCTCCGCCCGGCCGAGGGACTCGGAGGCTTTACTTAGAATGGAGAAGCCCTCCGATTTACCGCCGCCGCTCCAAACCCCCTCTCCGATACACGGCGGTGTGGCCGGCCCTAGCAATTGGGGCACAATCTCGCACAGCTCCGCACAAATATTATAATCTCCGCCGGCTCGCTAGTCGCCCCCAAGCTATGTCGGGACCTTGCCATTTCCGGGCACCGAGCCTCTTCTCGCAGGCATCACCGAAAACATAACAATTCGTTAGGAGTCATCCCGATAACCATTCTCTATCGCACGATCTAAGATCGAAGGAAAGATAACACCCTAAATGTCCTATACCTCCGTTTATGACGTGGTGCACAACACACCTATAAACAAGACTTACTAGACACGGTAGCCGTAGACATTCCGAGAAAATGCTTCGATACCACTTTTTTGTCACGACCCAACCCCGTAAAACTGGTGACTAGTGCCCGAGCTGGGCACCCAAATACATTCATTAATCCGAATCACATACATATGACTTATACGTATAAAAATATCAGATACTGTCTCAAACTGTCTCAACACAAACATAAATATATCACAGAAGCCAGCAAGGCTATCATATGGCGCAACGGCCCAAGATATATACAAATGCAAGCCGACAAGGCTGCCATGGCCAATGGGATCGCCCAGAACATATAACATACGAACACACCCGTACAAAGAGATAAGCACAACCCACATATACGTCTACGTACCTCAAACAGAACAACAATCATATGGCGGGACGAGGGCCCGCCGTGCCGAACAAACAAATACATATGCAACGAACGAATATATACCAAAATGTGAGCTCCGAAATAAAGGGAGCACTCAAAACGCCCGAATAGGTGTCCTAGACTCGGCGGATCACCGAACTCGTACGTCCGTACCTGCGCAGTACGAAACGCGACCCCGAATAAAGGGGGTCGCATACTTAATATGCTCGGTGAGTAAGATACAAGAAACAAAACCGAGTCATAATTGAAAATGTGCTGTCAGAAAAATAAGTGCAATATCCAAAATACCGAAATGTTTATTTTCAAAATACAAATCATGCATGGGGCTCAGAAAATATGGTCGCCCGCCCGTCAATGGCGCCATAACACATCATACTCCAGAAGATTTCATATCTCCGAAACCCGACATATCACATATCACATATACACGGTACCCGGCCCTATGGTGGAGGGGCTCGGCGAACCGAACACATCATAACACCAAATATACACGGTACCGCCACCTATAGAGGGGGCTCGTGAACCGGACACATCATACCTTAATATAACAAAGTGCGCACGATAACATAACCGGCCCGGACTCGGCGAAAGATATAACAAGAATGCACGAGCGAATCATGAGTAACCGTATGCATAAAAATCATTATTACAGACCCAATAGAATAACCAAAGCGAACTATCATTTCGAAACCAAGACAACAGTCAAATCAGATTTCCTCCGAATGTCACTCGGGAACATATCAAATAGAGCTTTAGAAATCATAGTTACGTATCAAAATCATATTCATAAAAATCCTCATCTCAGACTTAACAGATAAGTAAGTAACCATACTCGGGGGTCGGGATGATAGCCATACTCAATTCTTTCAAAGATCGTCAGAACTATACAAAGGAAAGTCGCGGGACCCACGGATGAGCGTCAACCCGATCCGGGCCCGCCTATGAATGACATGGTCATTATACGTCATAGAAACTTCTACGAACGTTTCACAGCAATCCGAGACCATATGTGAAAGTTACGGTCATTCGTAGTTACAGAATCTTTTACGAACAAAATCTCTTTATGCAACTTTTGAAATCCACCCTTACAAAAGACATAAGTGCCATAGTCCGACTATATTAAAATGCAAACATGACGAAGTGAATAAGACTCGTATACATGCTCGGATCATAGGAATGGGATTGCCCCGAGACTCGTAACTTATCATAGCTTAATCGTACCTAAGACATGCCAAAAGGAAGGAAAGCCTTAAGCTTTACATACCTCATTCGCTCTCAAAGCTAATCCCAATCAAACCTATGTCTCGGACTCCCAGATCTACATAACATCAATAAATACCAATGTTAACTATAGGCATTTAGGAGTTCATTTCCAAACTAGCACATAATTTTACGATAAATTTGAGGGCAAAGATTTCCCCAATAAATATAACAACCCCGAGAATTCAACTCGGCCAAATTCATCAACAACAACACCAACAATCAAACTAGCAACGTCAATAATCAATTCAAAACGCATTCTAACATTAAATACTCTTTCCACATAATTCAACAACTTTCATTATATTCAATCCAATGGCTTACATTCAAACCAACATCAACGCTCATACATTCAAATACTAGCCCGAACCCATACCAACAATATTCTAGGACATTTTAAACAATTCACACAATATTTCAAACATCCCAAACAACCCTCCAATTCACCCGAAAACTGTCCCAAACCCGAGAACAACACAACTATATTCTTTTCTCCCAAATTCATGAATTACACCAACAATCCACACTTTAACAATGTCATTTCCATAAATACAAAAATTATATATGAATCACATTAGGTGCCAAACGTCCCACATCAACTACAACTTCAACTTGAGTCGTTAGACTCTTATCGCCAACATAGAATTCATAACGACAACAATCAAAATACTAAATAGAATCGATCCATTCTTTGCTACACCTCACAAGTCATATTCGGCCAACACATCCGCAACCAAATTTCATGATTTTCATTCATTTCAACACACTACACAACTAAACATGCTACATAGAATTAATTCATCATTTCAACACAACACAGAACACTCCACGCGGCTACAAGCCATGCACGGCTCAACTTCCCTATGCCATATTTCATGAATTTCATCCATTTTGACATACTACAACATGCACACACATCATTCATAATACATAAAAACAAGATTAAACCTTACCTTTCTTCACAACTTCACAACTTGGCTAGGGTTAGCAAGGATGAAAACGAATGTTTTGATGATCCAAACAACAACTCCACGTTAACAAGGACCCTTGATTAGTGGGTTTGCTAGGAAGAAATAATTTTTTTGATGGCTAATTTTGACCTTCAATTTTTGGGGCTTCGGCCGAATGGCCTTGCTTTGTTCATCAAAGTTCTTGAATTTTTTCTAAGTGTAGAGAATGAGAAAGATGACTTAGTAGTCATCTTTTATGCTCACATATAAGTTATACAAGTGTCCATGGCCCACGTGGGTTGGACCAATTAAATTTGTCCACAAAATGTGTGGGGGCCATCTCCAACCCACACGGCCAACATGGCCAATTTTCAATAATTTTCAACTTTTCACTAATTCACTTTTAGCCCCAAATTTTCCTAAATGTTCCATGCCAACAAATTCATGAACAACTTATGTCTTAAAACAAAATCGAAGGTCAAAAGTCTCGACTTCGTATCCCGGAATGGTCTTGTCTCTAACTTATCATGGTTAACCCGGATTGTCCCAATGTACAAAATACGGGATATAACACATATAATCGATTAGCTATTGTTAATGCGAATTCTCTTGAAGGTAGAAACGTGGGCATTGAAGGAGAACGAGCAAGCGATAGAATAGTTAAACGAAAAAGTTATGTGAGGATAGTACTTTCTTTCTAAGTCATGAATCTTATGGCATAATTTTCCCTCCTTTTCCATGAATCTCCTACATTCTGGAAAACGAAGAGTTTATATTCATGAGTAGCCATATGAGATGAAGATAAGAGATACATTATGAGCACGATGATGATGATGATGAGCGTAAGTCTAGAAATTCTAGAGTTCATGATATGATGTTAACTACGATCCATTGATGTTGTTTATTGTATACACTCACCTTATATGTTAATTCCTTTAAGGTGAGCGATCGTTTAATGGAAGCTCCATAATGGAATCGGGGGTTTACCACCTTATGCACCCCGATAAAGTATAGTTGTCTTTGAGTTTCTATGCATGCATTATGACGAGTACATGATGATGATATTACACCCGCGCCTATAAGGCTTGCGTACACCGCTAAGGCGGGCGGCGTGTCACTATGTCTAGATGGCATGGGCGTACACCACCTAGTGGGCGTGAGATGGTACCCCCGGACGCGGGCTAATGATTATCACGCCGTACTCATAAGGTCGGGCAGTTTATACATATATGCATACATGATATGATGATGATTATGAAGTAAGCTAGCATGCATTATTTCTTTTATAATTGACAGTCAGTTACAGGTTGCTCCTTATTTGATGCTTCCTTATTTCATTGAAGTGTTATTATTGTTTATGCCTTACATACTCAGTACAATGTTCGTACTGACGTCCTTTTCTTTAGACGCTGTGTTCATACCCATAGGTAGACGAGGAGGTGATCGAATTTCGTAGGAGCTGTCGGTGACTCGAGGGCACTCCATTGTTCGAGGTTATTGACTTATTCTTTTGTGTACATACATGTGTTTTGGGAATGACAGTGGTCTGTCCCGTCCATATGTCTAGTACTCTCTAGTAGAGGCTCGCAGATGCATAGTTGTGGGTAGTATGGTCTCACAGTTTCTTATCGTATGTATATATATATATATTATTTTGATAGTCGGAGGGCTTATGTATATAAGGTAAATATGTTTCAAGTAGAAATGGTTCTTTTATGATTACAAGCATGAGATTAATGAATGACCGCAAATGAGTAATAGAATGAGTGGTGCTCGGTGGTTAGCCCCGGCATTTTTTGTCATGGCCCGTAGTCGGGTCGTGACATTATGTCACTCTGAAAGGCCGTTGTTACTTCATTGGCTTATTATGCATTGTATATATATATATATATGCACTATTTTACGCCGAGCCGCGCTATAGTCAACGGTGCGAAACACCTATTGTGCAAACCACCGATCGGTTGGTATTACACACCGAGTCCCGAAAGGCGGCCGGCACGTTACACGCCGTGTCCGAAAGTGGCCGGTAGGGTACGTTATACACTGAGTCTTGAAAGGGCCTGGTACGTTACACACCGAGTCCCGAAAGGGCCGGGTTCATTATACACCGAGTCCTGAAAAGGCCAGGTACGTTATGGTGATGACATTATTTTAATACTATATTTTGCAATTTT
>NW_026727017.1:0-35435 GCF_029784015.1 Lycium ferocissimum
GCGATGTATTATTACGTATTGTGTTACCAGTTTTGTATGTTACAGATTTTGCCTATTTCGATAGAATGAAAGGCATGTTTGTTTTCTGAAAAAAAAAATATTTCATTGTGTGCTTATGTTATGTTTTGTGGGCCCAGTATGACTGTGAGTATTACGAAAGTCGGTGGGTTCGCTCGGCCCTAGGTAAGGATCGAGTGCCCATCACACCCTATCGGATTAAGGGAGTGATAGGATGAGTCATGATTCTTGATATGTTGTGATTGTGAATATGTTATAAATGACATTAAGAACATGGGATAAGCATTATATGTGAGAAAACGTACTAGTGCACTACGACCACGATTATGGATGAATTGAGGTGACATTGTGGAATGTGGATGAATGAAGATTGTTGGTTATAATGTTGTGAATGTTATTATAGAAATTTGGGAGTTGATATATGATATGAGGAAAGTTTATAAACAAAGGAAATGCTTCCCAATTTTCTCTAGCTTTGGTAAACACGTTCTTATAATCGATTAGCTAATGTTAATACGAACTCTCTTGAAGGTAAGAACGTGAGCATTGAAGGAGAACGATCAAGCGATAGAATAGCTAAACAAAAAGGTATGTAAGGATAGTCCCTTCTTTCTAAGGCATGACTCCCATGGCATAATTTTCCCTTACTCTCCATGACCCTCTTACATTCCAAAAATTATGAGTCTATGTTCATGAAGAGCCATATGAGATAAAGGCAAGAGATACGTTATGAGAATGATAATGATGATGCTTATTGTATACACTCACCTTATATGCTATTTCCTTCAAGGTGAGGCAGAATGCTCCATAATGGAATCGGGGGTTCACGACCTTATGTCACCCCGATAAAGTATAGTTGTCTTTGAGTTCCTATGCATGCATTATGATAAGATTATGACAAGATTATGATAAGCCAATGAGATGTACATGATGATGATATTACACCGCGCCTATATGGCCGGGCAGATACCGCTAAAGCGGGCAGCGTATACACCATGTCTAGATGGCATGGGCAAACACCACTAGTGGGCCGCATGAGATGGTTACCCCGGATGTGGGAGGCCTGGACGCGGGCTAATGATGATCATACCGTACCTATATGGTCGGGCAGCTTATATAGATATGCATACATGATATGATGATGTTTATGAAGTGAGTTAGCATGTTTTATTTCTATTAAAATTGACAGTCAGTTATAGGTTGTTCTTCATTTGACATCCCTATATTTCATTGATGTATTATTATTATTTATGCCTTACATACTCAGTACAATGCTCGTACTGACGTCCTCTTTCTTTGGACGTTGTGTTCATGCCCACAGGTAGACAGGGAGGTGATCGGATTCATAGGAGCGATCGGCGGACTTGAGAGCACTCCATTGTTCCGAAAGGTGCCATTGCTTATGATTTTGTGTATATATATATTTTGGGCAATGACGGGGTCTGTCCCGTCCCCGTATATGTCTAGTACTCTAGTAGAGGCTCGTAGATACGTATGTGTGGGTAGTATGGTCTCACGATTTTTCCCACGTATATATATTATTTTGATAGCCAAAGGGATTATGTATATAAAGGCAATTATGTTTCCTATGATTATGAGCACAAGAATAATGCAGAAACGTAGAATGAGTATGATGAGTAATAGAACGAGTGGTGCTTGGTGGTTAGCCCTGGGTACCCGTCATGGCCCCTGGTCGGGTCGTGACAAAAGTGGTATCAGAGCAGTTCAGTCCTAGGAAGTGTCTACGAGCCGTGTCTAGTAGAGTCTTGTTTATGGTGTGTTGCGCGCCATGCTTATAAACAGGAGGCTACAGGGCATTTAGAAAAAATGACCATTCTTCTTCTTATGAGATCGTGCGATGGAGCCATGTTATAAGACTTTCTCCTCCCTAATAGTATGTTATGATTTCAGAGATGCCGCCAAAGAGAAAAGCTACAGCCGCCCAGAAGGGCAAGACTACGGTAGAAAGGCGGGTAGAAAGAGAGCCGCCAATGAATGTAGAAGAGGGCGAATCACATAATGAGGCTCCATCTAATACTTCTCCTACTCCGCCTATTATAGAAAAACAAGAAGGGGCTTCAGTTCCAGCTCCTATGCCTCCAGTTCCTCCCCCGGCTACTT
The DNA here is from genome assembly GCF_029784015.1 of Lycium ferocissimum. Lineage (NCBI taxonomy): Eukaryota > Viridiplantae > Streptophyta > Magnoliopsida > Solanales > Solanaceae > Lycium > Lycium ferocissimum. The sequence goes on from NW_026727017.1 coordinate 2,140, forward strand.
CAGGCCAATAAACGACCGAGGCAATTCATCTATTGACGCAGTTAGTTGCCGCCCAGGCACAGCGGCAGAGTTCGGGTCCAAGTGATAGGGCAGTTAGTACTAGAGCCCATGATTTCATGAGTTTGCATCCTCCGGAGTTTTTTGGGTCAAAGCCGGATGAAGACCCGCAAGGTTTTATTGATGAAATGTTGAGAACATTGAGGATTATTCATGCCTTCGAAACTTAGACTGTGGAGTTAGCATCTTATAGACTCCGGGATGTGGCGGTCTTATGGTTTAATAATTGGATATCATCAAGAAAAGAGAATGCGCCTCCCCCAGTTTGGCAAGAATTCGTAGATGCCTTCATCCGTCACTATTTGCCACCCGAGGTCCGCCGAGCTTGTCACACCCCTAATCCGATAGGGTGTGATGGGCACCCGACCCTTACCTAGGGCCGAGCGAACCCACTGACTCTAGTAACACTCGTAACCATCCGGGGCCCTTAGCTATAACATAAATACATAATGAAACTTTTCGGAGAGCAAACATACTTTTCGTCTCTTTCAAATCAAGTAAAATCTATAACATATAAAACTTATAATAAAATGTGTAATAATACATCGGCTTACATGGCCGCTTACATAACCGACATCTTATACCCACGACAAATACGCAAAGTCTCTAACACAGAACATAGAACCATAACATAATACTCTGACTCGGCTGCGCTCCGGGAAAATGGAGCCCGCCAATCCCACTGGAACATCTTCTGTTAATATCTTCAGCTACTTTGGGTGTGCCGCACGGCATGAAACGCGACCCCGAAGAAAGGGGTCGGTACGGAATAGGTGCGAGTATGTAAAGCATAAAATATAATAAGCGGGATTATACCGAAATAAAGAGTACAGAAAAACCATAAAACTTGCCTTTAAAAAAAACATATATCATGCGTGTCATTTCCATAAAATCATCATGTATGCATATAACGTGCCCCGGCCCTCTCGTGAGGGACGCGGTAAATGAGATCATCGTATACATATACATATACAGGTAACGTGCCCCGGCCCTCTAGTGAGGGACGCGGTAGTAAAATCATATCATATGCATGTACATGTAACGTGCCCCGGCCCCCCATGGAGGGACGCGGTAAAAGGGAATCATCTTATACCATCCTGGCCACCTCCCCCATATCATCATATCATATAACATGCCCCGGCCCCGCTAGCAAGGGACGCGGTAAATATACGTGCCCCGGCCCTCCATGGAGGGACGCGGTGAACAATGCAGAGGAATGTGTACGAATACATGCCCTGGCCCGGGACGCAGTGAAAGAGTGGCTACAGCTCACACGAGCAGAGTAGTGAGAAACCATGCACATAAGTCATTTCAGAGACTCAATGAAGTAAGCTGACATTAACCGATGTGGGATTCGCCTAAACCAATGTGGGATTCGCCTAAGGCGGCCTTACGCTCACCCCCCACTTTGGGACTCAGCGTGCCTGTTGAGGTTTGCCCCGCCATTGGGTTTGCCCCACCATTGGGTTTGCCCCACCAACTACGAAACCGATTAATCATATTCGAATATATACAAATCATATAACGCAAGCATATCAAAGCATCTTAAAAATCCGGACAAATATTATACCAAATAGCTTCCGGACATTACTCGGAAACATATCATATATCATGAGCATCTCAGAATATCGTAGAGATCATAGTCATATATCGAATCAATTCGGGCCCGCTTCGGAAAGTTACGGACCTTACATATTATGGAATCACATACGAACATATCGAAGCAATCCGAGCCTTCCTATGAAAGATACGGACGTTCGTAGTTACGAGTCATTTAAAAACATCATTCTTTTGGAAACATAACTTTTATGCAATTTTTGAAATCCAAATCTTACTAATGACATAAAGACCATATCTTGGTTACATTAAGGATATGAATATCGAGAAACAAATAAGAATCATAAACTTGCTCGGATTGCAAGAATAGAGTTACCTCGGAAACGTGTCATAACTTACTTCCAACTAGGACATGCCAAAGAAAGAAAGGTGAGCTTTACATACCTTAGCCGCTTCCTAAATTAATCCAAACTTGGGTCTCGACTTCTCACGATCTACAATAACGTCATTAGGTAACAATCGTTAGCCATAGCACTTAAGAACCCAATTCCACATTAACACTTTGTCTATAAAAAATTTCGACGTGAACATCTTCCCTATAACTTCAACGTCCCCGAGAATTCAACTCGGCCAAATCAACAACAACCAAACCAACAACCATACCAACAATATCCATAGGTGATCAAAACACATTCTAACATTAATAATTTCTCTCTACACAATTCGACAACATTTCATTCATATTCAATCTAACTACGACAATACATTTCTTTCTTCCAAATTTATCAATGACACCAATAATCCATCCGTTTACAACATTATTTCCATAAATTCAAGGAACTATGTTAGAATCACTTTAAGTTCTAATCATCCCGCAACCAATTACAACTTCGATATGAGTCATCAAACCTTCATTTTCATCACACATTCCATAACAACAACAATTAAAATACTAAGTAAAATGAGTCCATTCCTTCCACATCAAAACAGCCCATTCTCGGCCACAACACCCACATACATGCTTTCATGAACTTTCATCAATTTCTATATATCACAACATGTACAAAACATGCACAACCACAACAACCAAATTGCTAAATAAAATTAATTCATTTGTTCTACACAACACACTATGTTCGGCCACAACTTCAACATGCATATTCTCACGAATTCTCATCCGTTTCTATACCTTACATTTCAACAACAACAACAACCAACATGCTACATAAAGTTAACTCATCACTTCAATACCATACAACACATATAGGGCCAAACATGGCATGTACACGGCCATACACCAACACACATATTTTCATATATTTCATCCATTTCTACATTCTACGACATTCACAATCATCCATAACATATAAAAGAAGGTTAAACTCTTACCCTTTCCACTTAGCTTCCTTCGTGGCTAGAATTTGTAACTCACAAAAATAGATGTTCTACTTGCTCCAATGACCACTTCACCTTGCTAGGGACCTTCCAATTAGTAGAAAATAATTTTTGAGCAAACTTTTTTTTCAAGGTTCTTGCTTTTCCCAAGCTTGGCCGAACCTAGCTCCCTCTCTTCTTTTTTTTTTTCCTCTCTCAACTTCTTATGTTGTAAAAAAAATAATGAACCCTCTAGATGACTTATTCTTGCTAACATATATATATATATAGCTCCCACAAGCATGTGAGGGGCACATGTCCCCTTTCTTGAAACTCCTTTAATATTAAAAAAAATAAGATGACTAATTGTTCCCTTTTTCTAGAATTTTCTTCCTTTTTCTTTAAATTAAAAGATGACTTATAAGCCTTGGTCCATACATATAATCACATGGCCATAAAATAATGGGACCCACATACATATACACACACTCCACACGGCCAAATGGCCCTTTTCAAGAATTTTCAAGACTTTTTGTGAAGTTCCCATTTTACCCTAGCCTTCCACAATATTTTCATGAACCCCTTTGTGAATTTTTTTTCTTTTTACCCTTATACTTTCTCGATATTTCCATACTAATAATATTCGCAACCAACTTGTACATTAAAATAATTTTTGGGACATAGTCTTGTCCTTAACTTCTCACCATTATCTCGCAATATCCGAACGTACGAAATACGGGCTATAACAGAGCTAGAGCGGACAGGTTCTTAAATCTAAAGTAAGGAAATATGAGTCCCTGAGAGTATAGCCTTCAGTTTAATTCACTGGCTAGATATGCTCTGACTATGGTGGCCGACATGGGGGATAGAGTGCACAGATTTGTGAGTGGCCTAGGGCCACATCTATTTAAAGATTGTTTGATGGCTTCATTGCAAGATGGGATGGATATTTTCCGCATTCAGGCCCATGCCCCGAACTTAGAAGGGCAACAACATCCACAAAAGGGTGAGCGTGATATTGATAGAGGGCAAAGTAAGAGGGCCGGATCTATGGGTCACGGTGGCGATTTTTAGCAGGGGGATCGGGGTAGACATATCCTAGACACTCGTGCCGGTCGGCGACTACGCACCTCCACGATTTCCGGGTAGGAGATTTGACCGCTCCACTCCTTCGGACAAGGTCGAGTTCGAGAGCTTCGGGTTCCCGGTTTGGGGGTGATTATAGCCGAGGAGACCACCGACCGCGATGTAGCCGGTGCGGTGATTACATTCCGGACAAGTGTCACCAAGGTTCGGATGCTTGCTATGCCCGTGGCCGGGTTGGGCACGATGCGAGATTGCCCCGTCGGCCGAGTGGTAGAGTTGGGGTTCAGCCTCCGAGGATCGGCCGGTCGGTTCTTCTTGCAATGCGCCGACAATGCGTACTCCCAGCATTCCCCGACAGTCGAGGTTGTTATAGCCCGTACTTTGTACGTTCGAATATTTCGAGATAGTCGAGGAATGTCGAGGTATAAGACCGTTTCCAAAATTATATTAACTGAGCAAGTTGGTTATGAATATTATTTATGAACATTATTAGTATGAAAATATTGAGAAAGGCTAAGGGTAAAAAAGGAAAATTTGCAAAGTGGCATCATGGGAATTATGTGGAAGGCTAGGGGCAAAATGGTAATTTCACAAAGTGTTCAAGAATGTTCTTGAAGGACCAAAGTGTTCAAGAAAAGGCCATGTTGGACCAAAGCTTATGAAACAAGACAAGTGGTCATCTTTGTGCATTTAAGAAAATTCGAGAAAAGAAAAGAAAACTCTAGAAAAAATAAAGAGGAGGGCATGTGGCTATTTTGTGATTGGAGGGACCTAATATATATATAGGAGAGAGTTCATCTTTTAGTTGAAGAAGTTGGAGAGAAAGAAGAGCAAGGAGAAAGAACAAAAAAAAAAAACAACAACAACATTCGGCCATGGTGGCCGACCTTAAGGCCATGGAAATATTCAAGAAAAATTTATTTCTCCCTAGATTTTCTACTAATTGAAACGTCCTCTTTAACGTGGAGTGATTATTGGAGAAGTAGAACCCTTGTTGCGCAAGTTGGGAGTCTAACCAAGCAAGGAAAGTTAAGTGAGAAAGGTATGTATTCAATCTTTATTTATGTGTTGTGAGTATTGTAGAAAGTAGAAATGGATGAAGTTCATGAAACATGAATATGGAGGTTGTGGCCGTGTGTGTTTGTTGTGTGTGTGGGAAGATTGAATTAGTTTTATGTAGTATGTTGCTTGTTGTTGTAATGTATAGAAAAAGATAAAAATTCATGAAAATATGTGTGTAGTGTTGTAGCCGTGCATGTAGAGGCTTGGCGAATATATGTTGTGTTGTGTAGATGTGGTGAATTGACTTCTATTCAATATTTTGGTTATTGTCGTTATAGATTCTATAATGTAAAACGAGGATTTAATGGTTGGAAATAAAAGTTGTGATTGTTATGGATCATGGAAAAGGTTAGTGTAACATTGGTATGGTTTCTTATGTTGGTAGGAATGATATTGCCAATGTGTTGATTATGAATATAATACCTGAATGTGAAAGTGAATTATGTGTTGGAAGATTGTAAGATTAGGTTGTTGGAGTTGAATTGAATTAAATATAAATGGAATGTCGTTGGCAAGATTGTTGGTATTGTTGATTAGTGATTTTGGCGAGTTCCATTCTCGGGTTGTTCTGTTAATATTGGCGAGTTAGATTCTCGGGGATGGCGCATTTACAGGGGAAATGCGAAATTTCTGTAGACAAATGTGAATTCAAGATTTGGTTCCTAAAAGCTCTAATTAATGTTTGGTAAATGTGACCAAATGTAGATTTTGGAGAAGTTGGAACTTGAATTTGGAGGAGCGTAAGAAGCGGAAAAAGGTATGTAAGGCTTCACTCTTCTTCCTTTGGCATGTCTTAGATGTAATAGGCTTGAATACATGTCTCGGGGACCACTCTAATTCTAGAAATCCGAGCTTGAATTTGACTACTATTCATTCAGTAGAATTGAATTAAATGCTCATGAATAGTTGAAAGAATTGTCTACACACCTAGAACTTGCATGAATAGGATCCGTTTACCCTAAAACTCTCATAAGTCATGACATGAAACGTATTACGTAAATTGTGTCGCCGCCTCATTTGACTCGGTGGGCCCACTATTCCCTAATTTCCTCCTATGGCTCCATTTGGCTTATTTCCGTATTGCAGTTAAAGGAAACCTTTGGACATCATTCCGACTACTAGATAATAGTTGTTTTAACTAGTCCCTCGATTCCAAGGCATGATTTTCTTCATGAAAGTTCCTAAATGTTCTCCAAAGCATTCATTTTCCTTCAAATCCAAGTTGTACGGTTTTGAAAGTTTTCATGATTAAAGCAATGACTATGATTCTATGATGACAAAGATGACGCTAAGTATGAGAAAATGACACGACACGATATGCTATGATATGACATGATATGCTATGACATGATATGCTATGACATGATACGATACAATATGATATATTCTACGTTCTCTTAATGTTATTCTCCGTTGATAGTCTCGCCTTATGATTATCGTTCCTCCAAGGTGAGACATGACGGCCATGATTATTCCATAATATAATCGGAGGTTACCGACCTTACGTCACTCCGATAGAGTTATAGCTTTTCTTTGGGCTCTCTTGCATGTTATGGTATATATATATGATATATATGTATATGGGGAAGATGGGGAAAGGGCGAGACGCTATAGACGCCGGGATGTATACACGGTACATGTATCCGTACTTGACTTGATATCATCCCGGACGCGGGATGCCCGGACGCGGGACATATATATATATATATATATTCATGGTTAAATGGGTCGGCTGCCGACGCCTCGACAATGTGATATATTCTATTTTCTATATATATGAAAGAAATGTTTTTCAAAGACAGCTTAGCATGCATGGCGTCCGCCCCCAGGGGCACTCATATGCACAAAAGTTACTCACATTGCTATCCGATGATATGTTCTATGTTTCCATGCGGATATTGTTCATATGTACGGAGTTATTCCTTTATCTCCGATATGATATCCCGTTATTGTTCATGCTTATATCTCTTACTATGTTGCTACTCCTGCCTTACATGCTCAGTACATAGCTCGTACTGACCCCTCTTCTTCGGGGGGCTGCGTTTCATGCCGCGCAGGTGTACCCAGATGAGCTGAAGCTAGCATAGAAGATGCCCAGCGGAGTTGGTAGGCTCCACTTGTGCGGGTGTCGCCGAGTCAGAGTATATGTGCCATGATGAGTTGTTCGGAGTTAGAGACTTTGCAGACAGAGTCGTGGGTATTGGGTTGTCTTGTGTAAGCGGCTCCAGCATCCGATATGTTATTATGTTTCGTGTCACGAGTCTTATATGATGTCAGATTCTATTTTAAAAAAAAAAAAATCTATGTTTTCGTTTCTTACTAATTCATAAGTTCATATGTGTAATAAGAGTTAGCGGGTTCACTCGGCTCCGAATATGGGGTCGGGTGCCCATCACACCCTAGTAAAGTCGGGGTGTGACAGAGGTAGAGGCAGAGGGGGAGCATCTACTTCAGGTGCCACTCAGCCCCTTATCTATGCTTTAGCTGGACGACAGTATCTTGAGTCCTCCCCGAATGTGGTTACTGGTATATTGTCTGTATTTTTCCATGACGTATATGCATTGATGGATCTGGGTTCTACACTATCTTATATTACTCCGTATGTTGCTGGTCGCATTGGGGTGAAACCCGAGCCAATTAAACCTTTTAAGGTGTCTACTCCGATTGGTGATCCCGTGATAGCTAGACAAGTGTACAAAAATTGTGTAATTGTAATATGTGACCGCCAGACTAAAGTCGATTTAGTTGAGTTGGAAATGCTAGATTTCGATGTGATTATGGGTATGGATTGGTTGGCCTCATGTTATGCTAATGTTGATTGTCGCATGAAAGTAGTTAGATTTTAATTTTTAGGAGAGCCCGTGCTTGAATGGAAAGGTAATACAGCATCCCCAAGAGGTAGGTTTATTTCCTACCTTAAGGCAACAAAGATGATAGCAAAAGGCTATATTTATCACTTAGTCCGAGTTCATGATACCGAAGCAAAGCCACCAATTTTCTAATCCGTTCCGGTAGTGAACGAATTTTCGGATGTATTTTCAGATGAACTTTCAGGTCTTCTACCGGAAAGAGAGATTGACTTCGCTATTGATGTGTTGCCGGATACTAAGCCTATTTCTATTCTTTATCACCGAATGGCTCTTTGCGGAATTGAAAGAGCTAAAGGCGCAATTGAAGGATTTACTGGAAAAATGATTCATTAGACCTAGTTCATCGCCTTGGGGAGCACCAGTTCTATTTGTGCGAAAGAAAAATGATTCTTTATGGATGTGTATTGATTACAGACTGTTGAATAAGGTGACGATAAAGAATTAATATCCTCTTCCGAGGATTGATGATTTGTTTGATCAATTACAGGGTGCCAAGTGATTTTCCAAAATAGACCTAAGGTCAGGTTATCATCAAGTAAGAGTTAAAGAAGAAGATATTCCCAAAACAGCTTTCAGAACGAGATATGGCCATTATGAATTCCTAGTGATGTCATTTGGGTTAACTAATACCCCGGCAGTGTCCATGAATTTGATGAATAATGTATTCAGGCCTCTCTTAGATCTGTTCGTGATAGTGTTCATCGATGATATTCTGGTATATTCTCGGACAGAATCAGAACATGCAGACCATTTACGTATTGTTCTTGGAATCCTTCGAACTCGAGAATTGTATGCAAAATTTTCAAAGTGCGAGTTTTGGTTGAATTCCGTGACATTTTTGGGTGATGTTATTTTAGATGATGGCATTCGAGTTGATACCCAGAAAATTGAAGCTGTGAAAACTTGGCCAAGGCCAACAACGCCTACCGAAGTCCGTAGTTTTCTGGGATTGGCAGGCTATACTATAGGAGATTCGTGGAAGGGTTTTCGTCTATTTCAGCCCCATTGACGAAACTAACTCAGAAGTCAGCTAAATTTCAGTGGAATGATGCTTGTGAACGTAGCTTCCAAGAGTTGTAGGACAAATTAACCTCAGCTCCAGTTTTGACGCTCCAGAAGGGCCAGATGGTTATGTTGTGTATTGTGATGCTTCTGGCGTTGGGTTAGGATGTGTATTGATGCAGCACGTTAAATTCATTGCTTATGCTTCGAGACAGCTACAAAAACATGAAAAGAATTACCCAACTCATGATCTCGAATTGGCTACAGTTATTCATGCATTAAAGATGTGAAGACATTACTTGTATGGTATTCATGTTGATATCTATACAGATCACAAGAGTCTTCAATATATTTTCAATCAGAAGGAATTAAATCTGCGGCAGAGGCGGTGGATAGAATTATTGAAGGATTATGACATGAGTATTTTATACCACCCCGGGAAGGCAAATGTAGTAGCTGATGCGCTTTGCCGCAGATCAATGGGTAGCTTATGTGGAGCTCCTCCGGAGAAGAAAGAATTAATTCATGGCTCCACCAACGAGCAAATCTTGAAATTCGTCTAATTGATTCAAACAGTACAGGAATTGATATTAATAATCCCACTGTTTCATCCTTAGATATGGAGGTGAAAGAGCGTCAATATGAAGATCCTCAGTTGAGCCATTATAGAGACACATTTCATGAAAAAGAGAAGTCTCCATTTGAAACTTCTATAGATGGGGTTCTTAGATACCGAAGCAGGCTATGTGTTCCGAATATTGCAGAATTACGTCGTCGAATTCTAGAAGAATCTCATTATTCTTGGTATTCTGTTCATCCAGGTGCAACAAAGATGCAGCATGATCTCAAGTTAATGTATTGGTGGGACGGAATGAAGAAAGACATCAGAATTTGTAGCTCAATGTCCAAACTGTGAGCAAGTGAAAATCGAGCATCAAAAGCTAGGAGGGTTATTGCAAGCAATGGAAATCCCCACTTGGAAATGGGAAGTGATCAACATGGATTTTATTGTGGGACTACCCCGTTCCCGAAGTAAATATGACTCCATATGGGTGATCGTGGATAGACTCACGAAATCTGCCCATTTTCTTCCAGTTAGGATACGTACTCAGCAGAATATTATGCAAAGTTGTATCTCAAAGAGATTGTGCGACTCCATGGTATTCCGATGTCCATTATCACAGATAGAGGAGCGCAATTTACAGCTAAGTTTTGGAAGTCTTTCCAAGAAGGTTTGGGTACTCAAGTAAAGTTTAGCACGGCATTTCATCCGCAGACTGATGGGCAAGCCGAACGCACTATTCAGACTTTGGAAGATATGCTACGGGCATGTGTACTAGATTTCAGTGGTAGTTGGGATGACCACTTACCTCTTATTGAGTTTGCATACAACAACAGCTACCATTCCAGTATTCAAATGGCTCCGTATGAAGCTTTATATGGAAGGAAGTGTAGATCCCCAATTGGGTGGTTCGAAGTAAGAGAAATACAGTTAATAGGCCTTGAGTTAATTCAACAAGCAGTAGAAAAGGTCAAGGTGATCCGAGATCGATTGTTGACAGCCCAAAGTCGCCAGAAATCTTATGCGGACAACCGGCGGCGAGACTTAGAATTTCAAGTTGATGATTGGGTATTCTTAAAGGTGTCGCCAATGAAAGGAGTGATGAGGTTTGGTAAGAAAGGAAATTTAAGTCCTCGATACATTGGACCTTACAAAATTGTCCGCAAGGTGGGTTAAGTAGCTTATGAATTAGACTTACCCTCGGAGCTCGAATCAATCCATTCGGTTTTTCATGTCTCAATGCTCCGCAAGTGTGTTGGAGATCCTATGAGGATTGTTCCAATAGATGATGTTCAAGTGATAGAAAGGTTAGCTTATGAATAAGTACCTATTGCCATATTAGATAGGCAAGTACGGAGACTCAGAAATAAAGAAGTGGCTTCAGTCAAAGTCTTATGGAGAAATAATAACCGAGAAGAAATGACTTGGGAAGCGGAAGAAAATATGAAGTCTAAGTACCCTCACTTATTTCAACTTCCGGAAGAGATCCAAGATGAAACAACAAGATTATGAGGTATGTATGTTTTCTTTTTATGCTTTTGGGTCGTGTGTGGCCAAACTGTATTGTTATTATGTTGTGGCCCTGTGAGGCATTGTTATTATGGGCTGTTGTGATAGAATGGTAGTACCATATTACAAGGGAAACTCTAGGGAAATTTTCGTAGAATTCCCGAGTGCTTAACATTCGAGGACGAATGTTTCAAAAGGGGGGAAGCATGTTACACCTCGAAAAATTTTCCGTTAATGTACAGTTGTTACACCTTGGGAAATTCCCTGTTAGCGTACAGTGAATAGGCCATCGAAGGGTATAATGTATACGATGTTTTGACAAGCAAGAAATAGCTTTAATGGCCCTAATTAAGATTTCCAAAGACATTCGAGGTAAGAAGAGAAAGTTGTTGAGGAAAGCGAGTCACATGTTGTGTATCGGATAAGAATTTCGGGTATTGAGTTAACAACGTTCTAATGGTACCTTGAGGAAGAGTTATAATGTCCCTTAGAATGTTAATGAAGTGATAAATAAGTGTTAAGAAGGTTTCATAAGGATCGGAGATCAAACGAGTCGACGAGAACAAGTCTCGGAAAACTGGGCAAACCTACGGCCCGACATGCGGCCGTATAAAATGTATGGACCGTATGTCCAACCGTATATCCAGCCCGGTATACCATATCTCTTTGGACCAGATCTACGGCCAAACATACGGCCGATAGAAAACATACGGATCGTATGTTGGTCCGTAGATCTTGGTCGGGACTGATGATGAATTAATATAAGGGACCTCTCCTAATTTCATTTTCGTTTCATCTTTCACCTCCACAATTCAAGAAACCTCTAGAACACTCCATACACTTCAACCATGAGAAAACAATAGAAATCAAAGATCAACAACAAGAATTGAGGAGAATCAAGTGCTTGAAACCCATTAAAAGTCATTCAAACCAAGAAATCCCAAGAGAGATGAAATAGGGTTTTGATGCAAAGGGTGTATCACCATTCAAGGCTTATTCCTCCATCATCTAAGGTGAGTTTCATGACCTTTCCATGTTGTTTGAAGTATTGGTAGGTTGAAACACTCGGATTGTAGAAGAGTATAGAAAATGAGTCACAAAATGTGAATAGTGTCATTATTGAGTAGTAGTTGGATTGAATCATGAAAATGGATATGTTGAGATTATAAATACGTTATAAACGACATTTAGAACATATAATGAGTATTGTATGAGAAAGAACGCGATAATGGACTTTGGTCATGGTTATGGAGAATTGTAGTGAAATTATGAATTGTGGGCAATGTAATTAGATGATGCCTATTGTTTACGATATTGTGATTGTTGTTATGAATGATGGGAGTTGATATGGAATATGGAGGAAAGTAGTATAAACAAAGGAAATGCTGCCCAAATTTCTCTAGCTTTAGTAAGTACGTTTCACGATTGTTTAGCTAATGACGACACGAATTCCCTTGAAGGTATAAACAAGTGCATTAAAGGAGAACGAGCAAGCAATAGAATAGTTAAACGACAAAGGTATGTGAGGCTAGTCCTTTCTTTCTAAGGCATGAGTCCTATGGCATGAATTTCCTCTTTTATTATGAATGTTCCATCTTCAAGAAGACTATGAGTCCTTATTCATGAATAGCCACACGAGATAAGAGATATGGTACGATTATGATAACGATAATGACAAGCTAAGTCTAGAGATGCTATAGTCTATGATATGATGTTCCAATTAAGTTAATGAAGCTATCCATAGCCTATTGATGTTGATCATTGTATACACTCACCTTATGTTTGTTCCTTCAAGGTGGGCGGAGGAGGTACTTATGAAGGCTCCATAATGAAATCGGGGGTCCACGACCTTATGTCACCCCGGTAGAGTATGATTGTCTATGAGTCCCTACGCATGCATTATGATAAGTACATTATGATAAGTATAGTATGATAAGTATATTATGATGATCATACTATGATGAGCATATGATGATATTACACCACGCCTATATGGCCGGGCAGTCACCGCCAAGGCGGGCAGCTATACATTATGGCCAGATGGCATGGGCAGACACCACTAGTGGGCGGCATGAGATGGTACCCCGGACGCGGGAGGCCTGGACGAGGGCTAATGCTAATGCTAATGTTATTGATTATCACACCGTACCTATATGGTCGGGCAGCTTATACCTTTATGCATATATGATATGATGATGAGTATGAAAGTAAGCCAGCATATATTACTTCCTTGATGATTCAGTCAGTCACAGATTGCTCTTCATTGATGCCTCCTTATTTCATTGATGTCTTATTATTGTTTATGCCTTACATACTCAGTACAATATTCGTCTTTGCTTTCTTTGGACGCCGTGTTCATGCCCACAGTGGCGAGGAGGTAATCCGGACTCGTAGGAGCTAGTGGGCGGTTGAGAGCACTCCATTTTTCGGAGGTGCCATTGATTACTCTTTTGGTACATATATGTATATACTCATGATTGGGCACGGCGGGGTCCTGTCCCATCCATATGTCTTGTATTCTAGTAGAGGCTCGTAGATACGCAGTGTGGGTAGTAAGGTTGTGCAGTCTTTACTTAAATGCATGTATATATATGATTTTGATAGCCGAAGGGCTTATGTTTATAAAAGTAAATATGTTTCAAATGTTAATAGATTCTTATGATTATGAGCATATGTTATGAGTGAGAGCAGATGAGTAGTATAATGAGCGGTGTTCGGTGGTTATCCCCGGATACCCGACATGGCCCGTAGCTCGGGTCGTGACAACAGTGAGTAGACTAACGAAGGGAAAAAAGTATACGATGTTTCAATAAGTAAGAAACAGCATTTGATGATCCTAATTGAGATTTCAAAGACATTCGAAGTAAGAGAAGAAAGTTTGCCAAGAAAGGCAAGGTATATGTTATGTATCGGAAGAGATTTACGAGTGACAAGTTAATGATGGCTTAATGATATTTTGAAGAAGAGTTATAATGTCCCTTAGATTGTGAATGAGGTGTTAAATAAGTGTTAAGAAGGTTCCATAAGGATTGGAGATCAAACGAGTCGACGAGAATGAATTTCGAAAAGTTGGGCAACATACGGCCCAACATATCGACGTATAAACATATTAGTCGTATGTACGGCCGTATATTCTGCAGAATAGGGACCTTTGGACCAAACATACGTACGGATACGTCCCAGGTATAAAAGATACGGACCGTATGTTGGTCCGTATGTTCATGTCGGGTCAGATTTTAAAAGTTGATATAAGGACCCAATCCCATTTAATTCATTTCATTCTTTCTCTCCACACTTCAAGAATTCTCTAGAACCCTCTCCACTCTTCATCCACAAGAACCCAAGAGAAATTTATGGTCCACTTCATCAAACCAAGAAAACCAAGTGTAAGAAACTCATTGAAGCTCAAGTGAAGTATTTCTACTCAAAGCTCATTCCTACACTATCTAAGGTAAGTTTTATGATCATTCCATGTTATTTAAGATATTGAGAGGTTGAAAGACTTAGATTATGAAAGGAGATAGAAAATGGGTTACAAAGATAAGAATAATGAGATTTTGAGTAGTAGCTTGGGATGAGTCATGATTCTTGATATGTTGTGATTGTGAATATGTTATAAATGACATTAAGAACATGGGATAAGAATTATATGTGAGAAAACGTACTAGTGTACTACGACCACGATTATGGATGAATTGAGGTGAAATTGTGAAATGTGGGTAATGTGGATGAATGAAGATTGTTGGTTATAATGTTGTGAATGTTATTATAGACATTTGGGAGTTGATATATGATATGAGGAAAGTTTATAAACAAAGAAAATGCTGCCCAATTTTCTCTAGCTTTAGTAAACACGTTCTTATAATCGATTAGCTAATGTTAATACGAACTCTCTTGAAGGTAAGAACGTGAGCATTGAAGGAGAACGATCAAGCTATAGAATAGCAAAACGAAAAGGTATGTAAGGCTAGTCCCTTCTTTCTAAGGCATAACTCCCATGGCATGATTTTCCCTTACTCTCCATGACCCTCTTACATTCCAAAAATTATGAGTCTATGTTCATGAAGAGACATATGAGATAAAGGCAAGAGATACGTTATGAGAATGATAATGATGATGCGTATTGTATACACTCACCTTATATGCTAATTCCTTCAAGGTGAGGCAGAATGCTTATGAATGCTCTATAATGGAATCGGGGGTTCACGACCTTATATCACCCCGATAAAGTATAGTTGTCTTTGAGTTCCTATGCATGAATTATGATAAGATTATGACAAGATTATGATAAGCCTATGAGATGTACATGATGATGATATTACACCGCGCCTATATGGCCGGGCAGACACCGCTAAAGCGGGCAGCGTATACACCATGTCTAGATGGCATGGGCAGACACCACTAGTGGGCGGCATGAGATGGTTACCCCGGACGCGGGAGGCCTGGACGCGGGCTAATGATGATCATATCGTACCTATATGGTCGGGCAGCTTATATAGATATGCATACATGATATGATGATGTTTATGAAGAGAGTTAGCATTTTTATTTCTATTAAAATTGACAGTCAGTTACCGGTTGTTCTTCATTTGACATCCCTATATTTCATTGATGTATTATTATTATTATTATTTATGCCTTACATACTCGGTCTGACAATGCTCGTACCGACGTCCTCTTTTCTTTGGATGCCGTGTTCATGCCCACAGTAGACAGGAGGTGATCCCATTCATAGGAGCGATCGGCAGGGACTTGAGAGCACTCCATTGTTCCGGAGGTGCCATTGCTTATGATTTTGTGTGTATATATATTTTGGGCACGACGGGGTCCTGTCCCGTCCATATGTCTAGTACTCTAGTAGAGGCTCGTAGATACGTATGTGTGGGTAGTATGGATATATATATATATATATATATATATATATATATATATATATATATGTATTATTTTGATAGCCAAAGGGCTTATGTATATAAAGGCAATTATGTTTCCTATGGTTATGAGCATAAGAAGAATGCAGAAACGTAGAATGAGTATGATGAGTAATAGAACGAGTGGTGCTTGGTGGTTAGCCCCGGGTAGCCATCATGGCCCCTAATCGGGTCGTGACATTCACCCTTTTGATCATACAAAGACTGTCAAAAGTCTGAGCAACTTGGATTTTTGCCATTTCTGGCATGAGAGAGGGTTCTACAAAGGGGGGCGGCGCCTTTAGGGTTTTAGGGAAAAGCGAAAAGGGAGGGAAAGAGATGGGTAGGCCGCGTTTGTTTGATCAAATGAAATGAGGGAGTATTACTCCCTTCATTAAACTGCGATTTGGGTCGGGTCGGTCTATTAGATGGACTGGGCCTGGTCCAAACAAAAATCGATATAGCCCTTTTATTGTATACATATGTATGTATATCTAGGGTATACATGTATATGTTTACCTAGTATACGCATATATAAAGAAAATAGATACTTTGACAATTAAGACGATTATTAGTAACAATATTTTAATTATAGATGAAATTAGGACATGATTATCTTATAAAAGTAATTTAAAAATGGCCAACAGTGTAAATGGGCCTAAAATTGCGAATATGGCCTTTATTAATTCTAATCCAACTGATTATTTTAATTATGGCCACATTTGGCCTAATTAGCAAACTTTGAAATTAAATTGCATTAATGACCTTAATAAATTTAAACCAATGAAATCTGGTTATTTCAAATAAAGCCATTAAGAGGCTGATTTTGCAAAAAATGACCCTAATCATTTTAAATCATAAATTGATTAATTTAATTGGGGCCATAACAAAAATAATTAAATAATTAAAAATTAATTTGCAGTAATGATCACCTAATTGATTAATTAACCTAATTAAAATATTTATGGACAATTATGTATAATTTTGGCAATTTACACAATTATGCTTAATTAAAGATTAAAGGGTGAAATGATTAATTATTTAAATTACTCAAACTTCATGGATTAAATAAAGTATTTGCTAATTTTGATTTTTGACAATTTAACATTTAAAATGATTATTATTATTTTTAACAAAATACCCCTTTTTTCTTTTTGATTAAGTCTAACAAGTATCTCATAAATGTCATAAAAGGTACCAATTATTTCCTAAATAATTTGTGATGTCATGAAAAAAGGAAAAAAAAAACCTTTTGCCAATTTAAAGGAGTAAAACATTGATCTGAACAATTATTTAAAAATCATTTAAACTCTTCGGTGCCTTGTTTCATTTTATTTATTACCCAAGGACTCTGAGTGATTAAAATAAATTACGGGAGGTCAAAAATTAGGTGTCAACAATGAGTTCCTTGAAAAGGGAGTTGTCCGAGAAAGTATTACTCCGTGTGTCGTACCCATGATCTTAGTGCCAAAAAAACCTGGATCATGGCGCATGTGTGTTGATTGCCAAGCCATCAACAAGATAACGGTAAAGTATCATCATCCCATACCTCGTCTTGATGACATGCTTGATGAATTGAATGGTTCATACATATTCTCTAAGATAGATCATAGGAGCGGGTATCATCAAATTCGGATGAAACCCGGAGATGAGTGGAAAACCGCATTCAAGATCAAATTTGGTCTATATGAATGGCTGGTGATGCATGGTTGGTGATGCCTTTTGGTCTCACTAACGCTCCTAGTACTTTCATGTGTTCGATGAATCATGTGATGAAACCTTTTATTGGCAAATTCGTGATTTTTTTACTTTGATGATATATTGGTGTATAGTAAAACCATGGATGAGCAAGTTATTCATTTGAAATGTGTGTTTGAAGTGCTTAGACAAGAACAACTTTATGCTAATGTTGCTAAATGCTCTTTTTGTGTTGATGAAGTTATTTTCTTGGGTTTTGTTGTGAGTTCAAGGGGGGTTGAGGTTAACGAATCCAAAATAGACGCTATTAAGAATTGGCCAATTCCTAAATCCATTGGTGATATAAGAAGTTTTCATGGATTGGCTAGTTTTTATAGGTGGTTAATTAAAGGGTTTAGTACCATAATCGTTCCTTTGACCGAGGTAATCCAAAACGATAAGCCTTTTTCTTGGGGTGTGGAGCAAGCAAAGGTTTTTGAAACGTTGAAGCAAATGCTTATCTCTGCACCGTTGCTGCAATTACCCAATTTTGACAAAATCTTTGAAATTGAATGTGATGCTAGTAAAGTAGGTATTGGTGCCATTTTGATGCAAGACCAAAAATCCATTGCCTATTTTAGTGAAAAGCTTAAAGGTGCGACGTTGAATTACTCCACCTATGATCTTGAATTGTATGCTTTGATTAGAGCTTTGGGTAATTGGCAACACTACTTGTGGCCTAAAGAGTTTGTGATTAGGACTGACTATGAGTCCTTAAAGCATCTTAAGGCCCAAGGAAAGTTGAAAAAAAGGCATGCTAAGTGGGTTGAATTCCTTGAAACCTTCCCTTATGTAATCCAATACAAAAAGGGAAAAGATAATACAGTGGCGGATGCCCTATCAAGGAAACGTGTTTTGATTAATACCTTGTCTTCCAAATTGATGGGTTTTGCAAGCTTGAAGACATTGTATCCCAAGGACCCCGTTTTTGCCAAAATTTTTCTAGATTGCGAAGAATGGGAAAAGGAGAGGTGGATTAGGGATAGGTCTTTGTCACCACCCAATCGGAGGGCCATGACGGGCACCCGAAGCTGGCCTACCGAGTACCTCTTAACATACTTCTCATAATCACATCTAGGTGAGCCACATGGCTAACTCATAATTACCACAAATTGAAGAGACACAAGTTCCATCGAACACAGGCACGTCTATATAAACATCATTAACTATGCCCATGTACAAGCCCACAAGGCAACCAAAAAAATGATAAACAAAATATGAACCGGTATGGTTATGGAGCATCTGTTTACGAGCCTCTACAAAGAGTGCGTAACATCATAAGGATGGGACAGGATCCCGCCATGCCCAAGTATGTACACAAAAGAATAGTACCAACTAAACTGCAGCTCCAGGTCAAATGGAGCACTTCTATGCAATCGTTGATGAAGCAGTCTAGGGGTCTGGTCCGTCTCCCTGTCTACCTGCGGGCATGAACGCAGCGTCCACAAACAAAAGGACGTCAGTACGAATAATGTGCTGAGTATGTAAGGCATGAATAGCAGCATAATAAAAGAATGCGAATAACATGAGATGAAGAGATCAAATTATACCTCGGAGGGCAGCTGTCATGCATACTTAACCTTTCTCTAAAGAAAACGCTATCATACATACATACATAATAATACCATACCCGTCCATGTAGGCTCGGTGTCCCTCGTACCCGGCCATTACAAGGCTCGGTGTTTCCCCCATACCCGGTCATAACAAGGCTCAGTGTTATCCATATCCAACTGCAGTGGTATGCACAATAGATACCGTACCCGGCCATATAGGCTCGGTGTCAGAAAATAACTATATATACATATTTATCAAGCATGAGAATCCAAAGGAAACATTACAATTCTATCGGAGTGACATAAGTTCGGTGAACCTCCGATAACCATTATATATATATATATATATATGCTCACAACAAAGGAATCATGCCTTACGAAAGAAAGGGTTAGCCTTAACATACCTTTACGTCTCCTTAATTACTTAACGTTCTCCTCCCAAGCTCGCACATCTACATTCAAGAGGATTCATATTAAGGTTAAGTCTTGGAAACACTCTTAAGTTCAACTAGAGTAACTAAGCAGCTAACGGAACTTGGGCAGCACTCCCCTATATTGTCTACTTCCACCAATTACCAAAACAACTCCCAAATAACCATAACGACATCCACAATATCATAATCAAAGAATTATATTCAATTCAATCTCAAATTAATCCAAAATCCCTTTTCAAATTCACTTCATAGTCATCAACTTCAATTCAACACTTTATGACCTCTCCACTCTAATTCTTTTCCTTTCCAAGAGTTACTAAACCACTAAATCCACTCAATCATATAAATAAGATAAAGAACATACCTTATAATAGAAGAATTTCACCTCACTCAACTCCCTCCAAGATCAAGTTCATCACAACATTGGAGAGAAGCAAGAACAACCATCTTCCTTGGATTATCTTGGAGTTTTGATGTTTGATCTTCTCTTTTATTGGTGTGGAAGGTTTTGGAATGTCGAAGAACTCTCAATAACTCACTAGAAATGTGGGGAAAGAAGTGTGGAAAGTTAATGTGCAAAATTGGGTCTTTTGGGATTTAAAAAGGATTGAAAACCGACATTTTGCTCCAACTTGTGGTGGAGATGCGGCCCAGCATACTGGATATGCGGCCGCATCTCCCCTCCTCTCCTTAGGGAGGAGGTTGGGTAGTGAGTCCAGAATATTTGGTTAGTTTGCAGCCAATATGCTACAAAGCATACTCAGTTTGCGGCCGCATATTGGTCCACAAACTCCAGTTTTCGCGAAAATGCGTTCTTTTTTATTCGGTTGACCTCTGATCCTTATGGGACCTTCTTGACACTTGTATAAAACTTCATTAACCATATAATGGGACCTATAGCTCCCCCTCAAGTTAATTCCAAGCAATTTATAACTCAAAAGATACGAAATCTTTCCAAAACATGACTCAAATTCCAATTGCTTCACTGAACTTACTTCCGTCGATTCATATGACTCCAAAACCTTAAGGTACACACTTAAAGTTATCAAATACCCTTCTTAACCTTACCCTTCATGTCCTCTTTAGGCTTGCGTTAGTTTACTCATAATGCAAACAAAACGAAATTTCCAAAGTGTAACATTCTTCCCCCCCCCCCCCAAGAACATTCGTCCTAGAATGTTAAACTCTTAGGGATTCTATAAAAATTTCGCTAGAGTTTTCCCTGTAAGTATGCCACTACCATCCTATCACAAAAACTCAAAATTTATAATGCCTCACAAGGCTACAACAACAACAACAACAACAATAATGGCCACACACGACCAAGAAATCATCAAAAGAAAACATTACATACCTGAAGGCAACGGTGGCTGTCTGAACCTCCTCTGGGAGTGGAAACAAATGTGGATACCCGGACTTCATACCTTCCTTGGCTTCCCAAGTCATTTCTTCCCTATTATTGTTTCTCCATAGAATTTAAACTGAAGCTACATCTTTGGTTCTTAATTTTCGAACTTGTCTATCTAGAATAGAAATAGGAACCTCTTCGTAGGATAACTGCTCGGTGACCTGGACATCATCCACAGGTACAATTCTGGAAGGGTCTCCAATGCACTTGCCAAGCATTGATACATGAAAAATCGGATGAACTGACTCCAAGTCCGAAGGTAGATCTAATTCATAAGCTACCTGACCCACTTTGCGTAAAAACTTGTAAGGCCCAATATACCGAGGACTAAGTTTACCCTTTTACCAAATCTCATCAAACCTTTCATAGGTGACACCTTCAAGAATACCCAATCATCAACTTGGAATACCAGGTCTCGTCGGCGATTGTCCGCATAAGACTTCTGTCGACTTTGGTCTGTCAATAATCGGTCCTTAACAAACCAGATCTTCTCCATCGCTTGCTGGACCAAGTATGGCCCTACTAACTTAGTCTCTCCCACTTCGAACCATCCAATTGGTGATCTACACTTATGCCCAAGCCTCATATGGGGCCATCTGGATGCTGGAATGATAACTATTGTTGTATGCAAACTCAATGAGTGGTAAGTGATCATCCTAACTACCTCCAAAGTCTATTACACATGCCCTTAACATATCTTCGAGGGTCTGAATAGTACGCTCGCCTTGCCGCCTCCGGGGTGAAATGTTGTGATAAGACTCCGAGTCCCCAAACCCTCTTGGGGTGAAATGTTGTGCTAAGACTCACCCGAGTCTTTGTGAGTCTATCCAAACTATAGAATCATACTTCGAAAGCGAGGCAATCCTATAATGAAATTGTTACACCTCGCATTTTTTGAATATTGGAACATTCGAGTTAATTGCGGGAAGTTAGGGACGAGACTAATTAGAGATAAGAAGTCGAGATTTTTAACTACGATTCTTTTAAGTCGTGAGTTGCTTGCAAGTGTTGGTGGATGAAATACTAGAAGTTTGGGACCAAGGATGAATTATGGGAAAAATGGAAAAAAATTCATGAACCTAAGGAGCCATAGTGGCCGGCCACATGGGAGACCGTGGGAGGCTATTATATGTAATAAGAGGGATGACTATTAGTCATCTTTATCATTTTTGTGCTCAAGGAAATTTCTAGCCGAGAAACACCAAGAAAAAAGTGAGGAAAATAAATAGTTTTCTCTATCAATTCAACTCATTAGAAGGTAAGGAACAACATAGAGTGATTGTTGAAGCTTGCAAGCACTCTTCTTGAGAATGTAGTTCAATCTTTGTTCTTATGAGTTATGCATGGTTTATGGATAAGGATGTGAAAAATGAATGAAAAACATGAAAATATAAATGTTGAAGTTCTATGGCCATTTGGTAGTGTATGTGTGTTGTATGTTATGAGTGATGAGTTAATTGTATTTAGCTTGTTGTGTGTGTTGTTGTAATGTGTTGAAATGGATGGAAATCATGAAATCTTTGAAGGATGTGTGTGCAGGCCGTGTGTCGGCCATGGTAGACTTATGGTGTTTTGGTTGTTCATGCGTTATATGATGTAAAAATGATGGGCAAGTTGCAAAATTGTGTGGGCTGATTTAAGGATTAATGCTTGAACTTGTAAGAGTAATGATGTTAAAGTATGGTTTGTTAGTGTAATTCATGAATTTGGAAGGAAAGAATATATTTAGTGTTGTTCTCGGATTTGGAGACAATTTCGTAAGTTGGAACAATATTTGGCTTGTTTAAAATATTGTATAACCATATTCTTGCATATGGTTTGAAGTTCGGGTGGATAATTGAATGTATGAGCGTTAATGTTAATGCGATTATATGAAGTTAATTGAATATGTTGGAATGTCCTGATGTGTAGCAACATGTGTTTAAGGTTGGAATGTGTTTGGATTGAATATCAAAGTTGGAATATATATTGATTATTGATATTGTAGTTTGGTTGTGGGTTTGGTTGTTGATGAATTTCGAGTTGAAATCTCGGGGTTGGTGCTTCCGAAATTTCGGTAGAATTTAGTGTTCGTCTAGAATTGAATTCATAAAGGCGTATGGCTAATGTTAATGTATTTGGCGTTATGAGATCTTGGCGTCTCGAAGCTTGAAGGTTGACTTTCTTCATTCCATCGCTTTCCTTGATCGACGTAATGTCTTAGTGATACTAGGCTACGACCGGGGTAATCCACTCTTAGAATCTAGGTATGTGTTTTGTTCGTTCCTTAAAAATCTACTCTTTGATGGGACCAGAATAAGACTTTCATGTTTTCAAAAGATTGAATTTCAAAGGTTTTATGAAGAATTTCAACTAAAAAAGGGTCCCGAACTTCAAACGTCCGTAACTTTTGCATACGAGCTCGGAACGCCCCAAAACATAATAGGTAAACTCATAAGGCCTAACTTTCCCCTAACTATCGTAGTCGGGCTCGGATCGCGGAACTTAATGGTCTTTGAAGAAACTTAACTTCTCCATCGACTCGAGCATATGGATTTCTTATTGGTTTAATGAGTTATGAATATGATTTTATGCATATAGTTACTCACGACTCGCTCGTGCTTATGGTCATCTTCGCGGAATGCTTCGTGCGCATTATGATATACATTTAATCTACGGTTCACCGAGATCGTTTGGTGTGATGTTGTGTTATGGCGTTATGGTTGGCTATGATGTGTTACGGGGATTTGTCGGGTTATGGAGATATGAAATCTTACGTGTGTATGGCGTAGGACCACCGTTCCTATCATGAATTATATTTTTAAACAAATATTTTACTATTTTGCATATCATATCTACGTTTGTACTTTGCCATCAACTACTAATGAGTACCGACGCTCGGTTGGAGGATCGGCCAGAGGCATCTCGCTTTTCCGGCCTATAGTATATATACTCATATTTGCGGGGGGGTACGACGGGGCCCGTCGTCATATGATTTTGTTACTCGTCGAGGTCCGTGGACACTCTATGTGTGTGTGTATATGTTTACGGGGCGGTCCGCGCTGGCTAGGCAGCCCTTGTGTATATTATGAGCTACATTATGACTGCTATTTTCTCATATGTGATTATGTATGATTATGCGTGGTAGTATGCCAATGAAAGTGTTAAGTGCGTACGAGTGTCCAACTCGGACATTAGTCACGGCCTACGGGGTTGGGTCGTGACAGAAATCCATATTAATTACTTCCCATTTCCAAGTCGGAATTTCCGGCAACAATACTCGATGTTCGCTTTCTAACAATTTGGACATTGAGCTACGAAGATGTCTTTCTTCATTCCATCCCACCAATAGATTGACGTAATATCTCTCTCTGGATGAACCGAATAACGGGAACAATGGGCTTCCCAAAAATTTGGTCGGCGGCAATGAACTGCAACATCACCTTTAATCTGCCTCGAGATCTAAGAACTCCATCTGCGGAAATCTTAAAGAATGACTTTTTCTTTTGAGGAAGTGTATCTCTGTAGTGAATTAATATAGGATCCTCATATTGGCGCTCTTTCACTTCAACTACTAATGACGAGAAGGCTGAATTCTGGATAGTAACTCTCGTATTGCCCGAGTCCATTAATCGAACTCTAGGCAACATGAAAAAACCTAGATGAATATCACAAAGCTACCCATGGATCTGCCATCCTACATCTTTCCGGATGATATAAGATATTAACATCATAATCTTTTAACAGTTACAACCATCACCTTTGTCGCAAATTCAACTCTTTATGCTTGAAAATATGCTGGAGACTTATGTGATCTGTATAAATATCAACATGAAAACCATACAAATAATGCCTCCACATCTTCAGTGCATGAATCACTGCCGCCAACTCTAGATCATGGGTCGGATAATTCTGCTCATGTTTCCGCAACTGCCTTGAAGCTTAGGCAATAACTTTGCTGTGCTGCATCAATACACAGCCTAGTCCAACACCCGAGGCATCACAATAAACAACATAGCCCTCCGACCTTCTGGAAGTGTCAGAACTGGGGCCGAAGTCAATCTATTCTTTAACTCTTGAAAACTACGCTCACAGGCATCCGTCCACTAAAATTTAGCTGATTTCTGAGTCAACTTCGTCAGTGGTGTAGAGATAGAAGAAAAGCCTTCTACAAATATTCTATAATAACCGGCCGAACCCAGAAAATTACGAACTTCTGTAAGTGTTATAGTCCTTGGCCAAGTCTTCACCGCTTTAATCTTCGAGGTATTTACCCGAATACCATATGCTGAAATAATATGCCCTAGAAAAGTCACGGAATTCAACCAGAACTCACATTTTGAGAATTATACATAAAGCTCCCAAGCCTGAAGAACTCTAAGGACAGCACGTAAATGATCTGCATGCTCTGCCTCAGATCGAGAATATACCAGGATATCATCGATAAACACAATCACAAATGAATCTAGAAAAGGCCTGAACACACTATTCATCAAATCCATGAATAGCTGGCGCATTAGTCAACCCGAATGACATTACCCGAAATTCAAAATGACCATATCTAATTCTAAAGGTCGTTTTCAAAATGTCCTTCTCTCTAACTCTCACCTGGTGATACCCGGATCTTAAGTCTATCTTTGAAAATCATTTGGCACCTTGCAACTGATCAAATAGATCATCGATCCTTGGGAGCGGATAATTGTTCTTTATTGTTACCTTATTTAGCTGTCTGTAATCAATACACATTCGCAAGGAGCCGTCTTTCTTTCTTACAAATGACACAGGTTCTCCCCACGGCGACGAACTAGGCTTAATAAAGCCTTTCTCGAGCAAATCCCTCAGTTGCTCTTTCAACTTTTTCAATTCTGTAAGATCCATTCTATAAGGGGGAATAGATATGGGCTTAGTATCCGGTAGAACATCAATAGCAAAATCAATCTCTTGTTCTGGTGAAAGACCTAGAAGCTCATCCGAAAACACATCTGGAAACTCATTCACTACTGGGACAGATTGAAGTGTCGGTGGCTTTGCTTCTGTATCTTGAACCCGGACTAAATGATAAATACAACCTTTAGCAATCATCTTCCTTGCCTTGAGATAAGAAATAAACCTACCTCTCGGAGACGCTGTATTACCCTTCCACTCTAAAATTAGTTCTCCCGAAAATTGGAAACGAACCATTTTTGTTCTACAATCAACATTGGCATAACAAGAAGCCAATCAATCCATACCCATAATAACATCAAAATCTACCATATTCAGCTCAATTAGATCAGCCATGGTATGGCGGTCGCAAAGTACAACCACACAATTTCTATACACCCGTCTAGCTATCACTGGATCACCAACGGGTGTAGATACTTCGAAAGGTTTAATTGACTTAGGTGTCACCCTAAATCGACCGGCAACATAAGGAGTAACATATAACAATGTAGAACCTGGATCAATCAATGCATATACATCGTGAGAGAATACCGATAATGTACCTGTGACAACATCAGGGGAGGACTCAATATCCTGTCGTCCAGCTAGTGCATAGATACGGTGCTGAGGACCACTTGTCTTTGGACGCTTCTCCTCTACCTCTGCCACTACCTGCTGGCATCTGTGAGCTTTTCCCCGGAGGGCGTACGGATGATGAAGAGCCAGTTGCTGATCATGTAGGCTGGACCATACCTCTACCACCTCTCGATGGACAGTCACGCATAACATGGCCTGGTTGACCGCTGGCATAACAAACATCTGAACATAATAGGCACTGTCCCAAATGCAACTTACCACATTGAGTACATCGTGGTAAGGGTGGTCTCATCTGGCCTGAATCACTCCTATACTGAGAATCCGAAGCTCTGATACTCTGACCCGGTCCGGAGTGAATAGGTAAATCAAATCTCTAACCGGCAAATCGTGGAGGTGCACTAGCCGCTGAATGGCTTGAGTGTCTAAAATACGGCTGCCTCTGTCCCCCTCTGAACTCACTAACAGGACTTGAGGATCGCGCCCTCTTACCATAACCCCTATCATGCTCAGGCTCGCTCCTCCGTTGTTGTTGTCATTCTTTGAGATCCTGGGCATGGGCCTATATACGAGAAATATCCATACCTTCTTGGAGTGAGGCCGTCAAACAATCATCAATCAATGGGGCCCCAAACCATTCACAAATCGATGAACACGATCTTCCATCTCAGCCAACATAGCTGGAGCATACCTAGCCAAAGAATTAAAACGAAGGTTATACTCTCGGGCACTCAGGTTTCCCTGTATAAGGTTCAAAAATCTATCAGCTCTAGCCCATCGAACCTCTGGCGGCATATAAAGCCGAAGGAAAGCATCCACAAACTCTTACCAACCGCTGAAGGCGCGTTAACCCCCCTAGAGGACATCCAGATAGCATACCAATGAACAGCAACATCCTCAATCTATAAGAGGCCAACTCTACCAACTCAACATCTAAAGCATGCATCACCCACAATTTCCTCAATATCTCATCTATAAAGTTTTGCGGATCCTCGTTCGGTTTTGACCCAAAGAATTCTGGAGGTTCCAAACTAATGAAATCACGGACTCTGACACTGACACCCCTATCTCCATGGCCCGTACCTTGTCGCTGAGCCTGAGCAGCTACTAACTGGGTCAATAACTGAATGGCCTCTCTCATCTCATAACTTGAGGCATTCAGTGGAGGAACTGGGGGTACTGGAGCTGGAGCTGAGGCTCCTCCATGCTCATCTGGAGCAGGCGGAGTGTGGGAGGTCCGAGATGGAACCTCATTCTGAGACTCACCCTCTTCTATGTCTGTAGGCGGTACCCGCTCAGTCCTCCTACTTGCCACTGACTTGCCCTTCGGGGGCCGCCGTTTTCTCTTCTGAGTATCGGCCGAAATCATAACACACAGTCAGAAAAGGGAGAGTCCTTACAACATGCCTCTATCGCACGATCTAAGATGAGAAAGGAAGGTCAATCATTCCTAAATGCCCCGCAGCCTCCTGTTTATAAGTGTGGCGCGCTTCACACCCCAAAACAAGACTCTACTGGACACTGCTCGTAGACACACCCTAGGACGAACTGCTCTGATACCCACTTTTGTCACGACCCAGTCGGAGGGCCATGACGGGCACCTGAAGCTAGCCTACCGAGCACATCTTAACATACTTCTCATAATCACATCTAAGTGAGCCACATGGCTAACTTATAATTACCGCAAATTGAAGAGACACAAGTTCCATCGAACATAGGCACGTCTATATAAACATCATCAACTATGCCCATGTACAAGCCGACAAGGCTGCCCAAAAAAATGATAAACAAAATATGAACCGGTATGGTTATGGAGCATCTAGCTATTCATATTTGTCGACGAGCCTCTACAAGGAGTGCGTAACACCATAAAGACGGGATAGGACCCCACTATGCCCAAGTATGTACACAAAAGGATAGTACCAACTAAACTACAGCTCCTAGTCAAATGGAGCACTTCTATGCAATCGGCATGAAGCAGTCTAGGGGTCTAGTCCGTCTCCCTGTCTACCTGCGGGCATGAACGCAGCGTCCACAAACAAAAGGACGTCAGTACGAATAATGTGCTGAGTATGTAAGGCATGAATAGCAGCATAATAAAAGAATGCGAATAACATGAGATGAAGAGATCAAATTATACCTCGGAGGGCGGCTGTCATGCATACTTAACCTTTCTCTAAAGAAAACGCTATCATACATACATACATAATAATGTATGGTATACCCGTCCATGTATCTAAAGAAAACGCTATCATAGTGAAGTTGCATGGTATACCCATCCATGTAGGCTCGGTGTCCCTCGTACCCGGCCATAACAAGGCTCGGTGTTTCCCCCGTACCCGGCCATAACAAGGCTCGGTGTTATCCGTATCCAACTGCAATGGTGTGCACAATAGATATCGTACCCGGCGTAGGCTCGGTGTCAGAAAATAACTATATATACATATTTATCAAGCATGAGAATCCAAAGGAAACATTACAATTCTATCGGAGTGACATAAGGTCAGTGAACCTCCGATCACCATTATGGAATCATCATTATCACTATATCTTTCCTTAAAGGGTCAACTATCATAAGATGAGATGAACGATGATGAACAAGATCAACAATATCATGGGAACATCAAGGACCATAAACTTCTAGCATTAGTAGGAATAGGGGCATTTTGGATGTCATATATATATATATACTCACAACAAAGGAATCATGCCTTACGAAAGAAAGGGTTAGCCTTAACATACATTTACGTCTCCTTAATTACTTAATGTTCTCCTCCCAAGCTCGCACATCTACATTCAAGAGGATTCATATTAAGGTTAAATCTTAGAAACACTCTTAAGTTCAACTAGAGTAACTAAGCAGCTAACGGAACTTGGGCAGCACTCCCCTATATTGTCTACTTCCACCAATTACCAAAACAACTCCCAAACAACCATAACAACATCCACAATATCATAATCAAAGAATTATATTCAATTCAATCTCAAATTAATCCCAAATCCCTTTTCAAATTCACTTCATAGTCATCAACTTCAATTCAACACTTTATGACCTCTCTACTCTAATTCTTTTCCTTTCCAAAAGTTACTAAACCATTAAATCCACTCAATCATATAAATAAGATAAATAACATACCTTATAATAGAAGAATTTCACCTCACTCAACTCCCTCCAAGATCAAGTTCATCACAACATTGGAGAGAAGCAAGAACAACCATCTTCCTCAGATTATCTTGGAGTTTTGATGTTTGATCTTCTCTTTTATTGGTGTGGAAGGTTTTGGAAAGTTTAAGAACTCTCAAGAACTCTCTAAAAATGTGGGGAAAGAAGTGTGGAAAGTTAATGTGAAAAATGGGGTCTTTTGGGATTTAAAAAGGATTGAAAACCGACATTTCGCTCCAACTTGCGGTGGAGATGCGGCTCAGCATATTGGATATGCGGCCGCATCTCCCCTCCTCTCCATAGGGAGGAGGTTGGGAAGTGATGCCAGAAGATTTGGTGAGTTTGCAGCCAATATGCTGCACAGCAAACTCAGTTTGCGGCCGCATATTGGTCCACAAACTCCTGTTTTCGCGAAAATGTATTCTTTTCGATTCGTTTGACCTCTGATCCTTATGGAACCTTCTTGACACTTGTATAAAACTTCATTAAACATCTAAGGGTCCCTATATCTCCCCCTCAAGGTAATGCCAAGTAATGTATAACTCAAATGATACGAAATCTTTCCAAAACATGACTCAAATTCCAATTTCTTCAGCGAACTTGCTTCCGCCGACTCATATGACTCCAAAACCTTAAGGTATCCACTTAAAGTTATCAAATACCCTCCTTAACCTTGTAAGGGCTTCATGTCCACTTTAGGCTTGCGTTAGTTTACTCATAATGCAAATGACATGAAATTTCCAAAGTGTAACAGTCTTCTACTCCCTATTCTAGGTTTGATGGTTTCTTGTTCAAAAACAAACGTTTGTGTGTGCCCATGTGATCTTGGAGGGAATTATTTGTGAGGGAGGCACACAATGGGGATTGATGGGACATTTTGGGATTGATAAGACTTTGGGGATACTTGAAGAGCAATTTTATTGGCCTCATATGCGGAGGGATGTGGCTAAGATTTATGGCCAATGCATTGAGTGCCGGGGTGCTAAGTCTAGACTCCTTCCCCATGGTTTGTATAACCCTCTTCCCACTCCTCAACAACCTTGATTTGAAATTTCAATGGATTTTGTGATGGGATTGCCTAGGACCAAGAGGGGTAAAGATAGTATCTTTGTTGTTGTTGACCGATTTTCAAAAATTGCTCATTTCATTGTATGTCATAAAATTGATGATGCGCCTCATGTTGCATCCTTGTTTGTTGAGCATGTAGTGAAGTTGCATGGTATTCCCAAAATCATAGTGAGCGATAGGGATCCCAAATTCCTTAGCCACTTTTGGAAAGAATTGTGGGGACAACTTGATACTAAATTGTTATTTTCTACCTCTTGTCACCCACAAACCGATGGCCAAACCGAAGTTGTCAATAGGACCTTGTGTTCTATGCTTGAAACTAGCATCTTCGGAAGATCATTTGCCTCTAGTTGAATTTGCTTACAATAGAGTCATTCATAGCAATATTGGCATGTCCCCTTTTGAAGTGGTTTATGGTTTTAACCCCCTAACCCTTTTTAGATCTAACCCCTTTGTCTTAAGATGTTGTATTGAGTTTAGATGGAAACAAACGAGCCGAGGCCATGAAGAAGTTGCATGAGAAGGTGAGGCTTCACCTTGAGAAAAAGAACCAAGAAACGGCCAAGAGAGCAAACAAAGGCTGCAAGAGAGTTGTGCTTGAACCAGGTGATTGAGTTTGGGTACATTTCCGGAAGGAAAGGTTTGCCAACAAAAGGAAGACCAAGTTGATGCCTAGAGGAGATGGTCTGTTCGAGGTACTTGAGAGACTCAATGACAATGCATACAAAATTGATCTTCCACCCGAATACCAAGTTCATAACACCTTCAATGTGTGTGATCTCTCCCCTATGGATGTGCATGATGTTGACCTCTTAAATTTGAGGATAAATTATTTTCAAGAATGGGAGAATGATACAATCCGACTTGCATCAAGACCTTTCACAAGGATCCAAGCAAGGCGCTTCAAGCTATACAAGAGTTGTTCATGAGGAGAGACGTACTTGAGTACACTCTAGAGCCTTCGGGGATTAGAGTATTCATCATAGCATAGGAGAATGGTTTGGAGAAGAGTGTTGAAGATGGCCATGCTTGCAATGTGGCTATTACTTGAAAATTTGTAATTTCAAGTTCCATTGCCCAAAGATGACATCCAAACAAGGCCTTTACTTTATTAAGGGTAGAAATGTAATAACTTAGTTGTCTTTTTTATATTTCTAGTATAAATAGAAGTTTATTTCTTTTGGAAGGGTAGACTATTTTGATTATTGATATTTTGAAATGGTAAAACTCTTTTGAGTGTAGAGAGCTTGCTAAGCTTGAAATTGTGAACATTGTGAGAGGATTTGTTATTAAGGTGTCAAATCCCTCTTGGTCATCCTAAGAGTTTAGTACTCTTGAGTTCCTAAATTAGAGGTCAAGTTAATTTTAAGAACTTTGATTGCTAATTTGAGTCTTTAGTTGTATCAAATTATCTATCATTTTCTCTTCTTTTTCGTTTTGATTATTGCATCAATATAATTCCCTATTTTAATAAAATATCAACCACTAAGAACTACCTAGTGGCATTTAAATTTAAAAAAAAATAAAGAAAGGGTATACCCACATACATAGAATTTGTTCATCAAATAAATTTGTGAACAATTTATGAAGAGTGATAGAATTAAGATAGTTGCGAACAATATAAATAGATAAGTAGAATTAAAATAGTATGAAATTTTAGTCGTGCGAAACCACTTACAAATAATAACATATGCAAATTTATGTATCCGACAAACTTGTAAACAATTTAAAAAGGTACAAGAAGATGGTCAGAATGAAAATAGAACTAAGTAATTGGCCAGTGCCAAAATTTGTGAATAACTTTAACAACAAAAGCAGAATTTGCTCATTGGGCAAGATAAATAGAACGAAGATAATAAAAAATTGCTCCCACTAGCAAATTTGTGAGTAATTGAAGTGTAATTTTTCAATTCTCCTAATAGTGTGGCACAAAATTATTTTTGCAAAACTTTCTCAAATGGTATCATCTTGTTTGTGCAAATCTTCCATAGAAAGCACCGCGTATTACTTTCGCCTGTAGATAATTGCAAGATCATAATTGCGTAAACTGAATATTTCTAACCCTGTTGTTCTTGCAGGACCTGTAGCTAAACCATTAAAGATAATGTCACTTAGAAAAGCAATTGTCCCACCAAGATTGAAAGGGAAACATCAATAATAAAAATCATGGTTCTTCAAGGACGTATTATTTCAAATCTGAACTGCATTGTACGTCCCATTTCAGTTCGAATTTTTTTTTTTTAAAATTAAGGCCCCAGGGGCTATTTTATAAATTATAGAAAAATAAAGGTCTTGTAAGAAATCCTACAAAATAAGTCTATCCTAAGCAAAGAGTAAAGCAAAATGCAAAAAGTAAATCCCTAAAGTGGAAACTAAGGGGTGGTGAAGCTTGCCTTCCTAATCGACTCCATATCAAGACCCATTTCATTTGTCTTATATCCTTGGTGT